>NW_007248649.1:636902-657533 GCF_000164805.1 Carlito syrichta | reverse complement strand
CCCAACAAAAAAAAAAAAAAAAAAAGAAGATATAGATAGATAAATAATAGATGTAAGTAGTTAGCTAAATAGAGGATAAAAAGATAAATATAAGTAACTAGATAAGTAGAAGAATGACAGATAACTAGATGAAAGATGACAGACAGATCGATAATATAGATAACTAGATAAATAGGGAATCGATAGCTAGATATAAGTAACTAGATAAATACAAGGATGATAGATAGATGATTAATAGAAATAGGTGATAGACATAGATAGAGGATATAAATAGATATAGATAGATGATAGAGATAGACGACAGAGAACTAAATAGATGATATAGATAGATGATAGATAGATAGATGATATGAGTAGTTAGATAAATAGAGAATAAAAAAGGTAGATATAAGTAACTAGATAAATAGAAGAATGATAGATACCTAGATGATAGATAGATATAGAAGATAGAAGACATGATAGATAGATAGATAATATAAGTAGTTGAATAAATAGAGGATTAAAAGGTAGATATAAGTAACTAGATATATAGAATGATAGATATGGCTAGATGATTGATAGATATAACAGATGACAGTTATAAATATAGATGATATAGATGATATAGATAGATAACCAGGCAAATATAAGATGATAGATAGATATAAGATAGACAGATAGATATGCATCCATAGACACAGAATACCCTGGCCTCACTCAACACATGGCAGCTTTTCACAATATATCACCAAAGAGCTTAGTGTTGACAGAGCCACTCTCATGCAGAAGGTTCTGTGTCTGCCCTCAAGGAGCTTACAAATCTGAGAAACAGAGAAGCACCACACACGGAAGAGGCAGGCAGCATCCACGCTTCCAAGGCCCTCACGAGCAATATGCAGAGTAACGTTTTTGGAAACTTGGAGGAGAGCGCTCTCTGGAACCTGGAGTGATCCGGAAGTCTTTGGGAGGATGATGGGACTTTAGCTTGAACCTGAAGTCTGGCCTGAACAGGTGGGAATGGGATGGAGCATACAGGGAGGGCATCGTAGGGTGGGGAAGGTGACCTGATTCAGGAAAAAGAGGAAGCAACAAAGTAGCAGGAGGAAGAGAAGCTTCTGGAAGAAACAGTCCCAGGAAGGAAGGATTGTTGTGCAGTGCCCAAGTCCTCCAACAGAAGGAGGACAGTGAAAGGCCCCTGTTGACTTCAAGGAACCAATTTTGTCTCTCAGTAGTAGAGGGAAGAACGTCTTGCAGCTGGGGTTGGGGGTGAGGGAAGCAAAAGGGTTTGAGGTGGTTGGCCTGTTAAAAAACAAAGCAGCCAAAGCACCAGAACTCTGCAGTGTGACCCAAAAACACACAGGCTGCCCTGGCGGGGGGCAGGCATCTCTCCACCAGGAGGCAGATGCTGGAGAAAAATAGAGACTTTAAAAATGGCTTTGATGACCCAAGACTCAGGAACTGCCAAGACTGGGCTGATAGCAACAAAGCAAATGCCAGGAACAGATGAAACAGTGCTTGCCTCTAAAACTCCGGCAAGAGTCTGGCTCCCATCCTGCCCGGCTGCATCAGGAACTCACAAGATCAAAAGCCAACGAAGTGCCAGGCACTGCATTCAACCCTCAACATACATTCTTTCATTTAGTCCTCACAGTCAGCCTCCAAGGCAGAAAAGATGTTTCTGTTTAACAGATGGGGACACTGAGGGCATGAGAAGTTCAGCAATGTATAAAAGGTTAAACACAAACTAGAGGTGGGATTGAACCCAGGTCTCTCCCTCTCTAAGACCCATGCTTTTCCCACTACTACTGACTGCCCCTTACAGTGATGACCAGATTTACTCATTTAGCACGTACTCCTTGGTTACTCATGGCGAGTTGTTATGCCTTGCACCTTGGAATATGCCAGGCATGTTCTATGTTTTCTACCTGTGCTAACTCATATGCCTTATGATAGGCTCTTCAATTATTCTCATTTTGGAAACTGAGGCACAGAGGAGTTAAATAACCTACCTAAGATCACACAGAAAAAAAACAGGGCAAGGGTTCAAACCTAGGCAGTCTGGATTCAGAGCCCACAGACTTGACCCTGTGCTGTGTCTGGCCTCCCAGCAGATGCCCATGAGAGCCCAGCTTCCGTTCCAGTGCAGCCATGTACACAGCAGAGAGGCACTTGTGGAGGGGTGGGTGGGTAGACTGACTCTTCTGAAATTCCCTGGAAACAGAAGGCCAGAGTGGTGAGACGGAAGCTCTTGTGCCTGCTGGTTCCAGGGTTCTGTGCTGATTACATCTGCTTCTTGCCAGGGGCACGTATGATCCTAAGGTGAGGTTAGTTCAGTCCCTTTTGGCCCTTGGTTTTAGGACCTAAGACACTTGAATATTAGGAGTAGCAATACACGTGACACAGAGGCCATTCATTCAGCTACTCTGGTGACTGAAGAATTTTTTTTTTTTTTTGAGTCAGCATCTCACTCTGGCACCCAGGCTGGAGTGCAGTAGCACAATCATGGTTCACCACAGTCTCGACCTCCGGGGCTCAGGTGATCCTCCAGCCTCAGCCTCCCAAATAGTTGGAACTACAGGCATGTGCCACCACACCCAGCTAATTTTTTTATTTTTTGTAGAGACGAGGTCTTGCTATATTGCCCAGGCTGATCTCAAACTCCTGGGCTCAAACAATTCTCCCACCTCATCCTCCCAAAGTACTGAGTTTATAGGCATGAGCCACCGTACCCGGCCTAAGAATTTTTTTTATTTTTAATTAGAAACTCCTCTTGGGAGGTTATAAGGAGAGCACAAGCAGGTGGTGTTCAGAATGGGAAAAATCTACCCTGTCCCTTGGGGAATGCAGAAGAGCAATGCCTGTTCTACTGAGATTTGCAGTTCAATTTATCTTCCTTAAATGACCACATAGGAAAATGATCACAGCAGCGAAGAGACATTAGAAATGTGAAATGGATAAATAAAGCCTTGGGTGAGTGCACCGGCTGCTGGACCCATTTGAAAAATGGAGATCTGAGAAGCACACAAACTGAACTACGAAATGCCTTTGGAAGGGGACAGCAGAACAAATATCAGATGTTTATCTGGACGAAAAGAGAAGCTGATGTGCACAAGCCCTCAGGCTCTTGCAGGTTTCTTTCTTCAAGAGCAAGGCTGAAGCTTCCATGGGTCACTTTCCCTGCGGTGGCTAGAGCTGCTTTTAACACTCACCAAGAATCGTGGCATGCTGGAGGTGAGAGGGGCCCTGGGGTCACACTTTACGGTCTGACCACCTCACTTTGCAAATGAGAACCTAGAGGGATAAAGTGACATGACAGATGAAGTGACATGGCCTGATGATTTTACGTGCATTTTCTTGTGGGAGGTTTATAAAAATCAAACCAGTCATCGGGTTGGAATGTAGGCTACGTAGCTGCTGCTGCTAACATCTGCGAACTCTACAACATTCCAGGTACTGCTGAGCCATCTACGTATGTGATCTCATGCAGTCTTCACAATAACCTGACGAGATTGCTACTAATATAGCTCATATTTTCCTAGATGAGAACATCTAGGCCTGAAGAGATTAAGTGGCCTGACCGAGGTCACACTGAGGAAATGGAAGAGCCCAGAGCCACATCTCAACTCAGCCCTGGCACCAAATTCCATGTAAACCATGCCTTCTAACGAGACGAGCAGAACAATGCTCAAATATACCAGAATACACTTCATGGAAATATTATTTTACAATTACAAATCACTATGAACGCCACACAGGAATGTGATAAATACTAATTACATAGTCTTTAGTGAAAATGCAATACTTGATGTAAAAAGTATTCAGAAGAAAAATAGAAACAGAACACTTAAACACTAATAGAGGCTGAGTCGTGTAGAAAGCTTTTTTTCCCTGCTGCTTTTTTCCTGTTTGAATTTTCTTTAATGGGGTACATAGGTCTTTTGTAATGAACAAATGAATATAATCATTTTTCTTCAAAAACCAGCACTATACTCATGGAATCGATAAGAAAAAGACTAAAATGAATAGTAATATATTTTCCCTTTCTTGGCAATAAAAACTAATAAGTAATTGATTTGCAGCATGAGATAGAAGACCATTATACAAAGGCCATACATAGCACAAGTATCTTTTCACATTTCACCAGATGCAACGAAAACTGAAATTCAAAGAATTTAAATTCTTTGAATTGACCCTATTTTTATGGCTTGGGTAGTCTATTAATAAAAGGTGATAACCTTCCTCTGTTTACCAGGGTAGTGACTAATCATTCCTTGCTCCTGCCTATAGCTGAGTTCCAGCCAACATTGAGACCCATAGACACACTGGGTTGGAAGGTTCCTACTGTCCACCTTCTGCACCGGAAAGCTCAGGCACAGAGACGTGAAGTCACTTGCTCAAGGTCTTATGTGTCTTAATCTTTAGATGCTGAATATAAACTCAAACTTCTCAAGAGCTTGTCCTTTTCTTTTCTGTGCCAATCCCAGCACCCCATGCAGTACACACAGGCAATAGAAGAAGTGACTCTCAGTCACTAAGCACTTCCTATGTGTCAAGCACTATGTTGAATACTTTTCAGGGGTTATTCAGCCTCTGAAATCATCCTGTGTTTCTAAGGTAATATTGTTTCTGTGCTGAGGAAAATGTGCCAGCCTGAGCCCCTTGCCCAAAAGTTGTAGAGCTGGCTGGTGGCGGGGTCAAGATTTTAACCTGAACTTCAGAACCAATCCTCTTAATCTGTTGGAAGGGACCCACAGTGCCAACTCAAACCCTTGGGCAGTTTTTATTCCCAAAGAATTTAGAAGCTTGCCCGAGGTAAGGAGGCTGAGTGCCAAATGTCCATAGTCCTGAAATGTAACCAAGATCGCTTTGTCGCAATTCGGTAAGCCTTAAAGTGACCACCTCATGAAGGCAACAGATTGGTGTCTCTCTCCCCTGTCTCCACAGTCACGCTTGCCTGGGTGTAAAATCAGTCATATCAGACTCTGGTCACTTTGTCCTTACTTAGGGTGGGCACCCATTTTTAAGAGAGACTGTGTTCCAACGTAAATGTGGCAACTCACTTGGCATTCATTCAATATACGTAGCTCAACTGTCATGTCTGTGCAAGGCATGAGGTGAGGATGCAGGTTCAGAGCTCTTTTCCAATATAGTTCCTGAATTTTTTTAGTCGAGAATTTTAAAATCCACCAGCAGGCTTTCACTCTGAGCCAGATGGATTCAAAGGAGGCCGATGGGTGACCCCTTTGCTATTGCTCATTAATAGCAAGCACTGCCTACTCATGTTTGCCAGAGGAATTATGCAAATGTTTGCATATCCTAATACTCATCAAGGTGGGCCTGAAGCTCCCTGCACTGAATGGGCTGAGTTCTATTTCCTCCGTTAAAATCAAGTGGTCCCGGCTGAATTTAGAGTACACCGTGTTAACCAGTCAATGAGCAGAGCCTGGAAAATCGCTATCAAAGGAAAATAAGAGAAAGGAATGAACAGGCTTAAGGTGAGCAACTGAAAAACACACATTTGGGAAGCAAAATGATCGAGAATAAGCTTTGGAGTCAGTCAGATCTGAGTCAGAATCTTGGCTCCACCAATCACCGGCTGTGTGACCTTGGCAAGTCCTACAGCTATTCTCAGGTTCAGATTCAGTTTCAAAATCACTACAATGATATACGTAGCTTGCAGGGTTATTAGATTTGTGATAATATATGTAAAATATCTAGCACAGTGCCTGGCCTCTTGCAATACCAAATGTGTGGCAATTGCCACTTTTATTTAAAATCACTGGGTTTTTTATTTACTTGGCTTGTCTCGGGTATTTTACATTGAGGACCTTCAAAAGTAAGGAAAAATAATTTCTTAAAGCAAAATCGGCAATCAGCTCAGCAATATTTACTGAGTATCTGATGAGTAGGTATCACTGCCACGGACTTCAGTGGGGTTGGGAAAGCAGGAAGTACTATGCAATGTATGCTTTCAATGACTCTGAGAAAATAAAAATGCAAATTAAAATGAAAAGAGAACTAGAAATTATTATTTTCAAAACACTAAACTAGGCCTCCATAGAAAGATAAAACGGAATCACCAATATGCTTTGGCTTCAAAGGCAAACTATAATTGAACACAAATATACAGTTGTCACCCAGGATTGATCATCTAAGAATATACTAGAGCAAGGAGCAATAGTTAATGAAGTAGCAAACATTTGCCTGTTTACTATAACAGGCAAACCCAAAAGCTCAGAGTCTTAACACAATAAATGTTTCTTTCTTTTTCCCAGCTAGGCATGGGAAGAATGGAGGAGGAGGTTTCTGCTCCATGTAGTCATTCAGGATCCAAGATGTCCAAGTCTCTGCCATCTTCAACAAGTGGCTGTCAATACCCTGGCATTGATATTGGCCTGCAACTGGGGAAGAGAGACGGGATAGATGTGATAACTGTTTATGGGTCACACCTGAACAGCATACATATCATTCTATCACTTCTGCCTCCATACTGCTTGACTGAACTTGAGTCACTCCTTTCTGCAAAGGAGGCTGGGAAAATGATCTCTTTGCATACTCAAGAGGAAATAGAAATGGGTGCTTAGAACAGCATTCAGTACCCATCCCCCCACCCCCGCATCAGAATCTTTCTGGTTTTACTTTCTCCTCAGTCTACACTGATCCATGACCTCAACTTCCTGATCTATCCACCAGTTCACCACTTCACACGCAATATCTTGGTTCTGTCCTCCCGATAACCTAACCCGCAGCTTGGTCATCAGCCCAGGAGTTGACCCCAAAAGAGTAGACATTAAAGAATCTGGGCCAGGCCTGTCATTTGGGGATGGCACTCAGGCTGCCTTGAAAGACACCAGCAAACTCCAGGCACACTCCCTGCCTTGTTTGGGGAAACTAAGACCTGCTCTTCCTTGTTTTCATTCTTACAACTACACCCAAGTATTTAGTCCTCAAGTTCATGGTGCACAAGCATATTTTGCATAGCACAATAAGGAAATAGAGGAGAAAAAAATGATTAGGGGAAGAAAAATAATAAGAACCTTGAAAGGGAAAAAAACCAAATAAATGAACACAAAGAGAGAAAATTAGATATCTACCCACTCTGCTCACATAAGACTCTGAAGATGAAGCCCCTTTTAAGAAATTGAGTCGGCATCCACAGAGCTGCATTGGCAGATTCTGTCATGTTTTGACAGAGCTAAATTTAAGCCAGACCTTGCTTCTTTTGCAAAACAAGAATGTTTGACTGATCGTTTTGGTGTTATGATTCCTGAATGTTGTGGCTTAAGCCTACATCCCCAAATAATCCCATTTGTAATTATCTTACTTGGTTATGGGAGATTTCAGTCCTCAGATCTTCTGGACCTCTGAGGCACAACTTCCTTCATCAGCATCTCTGAACCCAGCACCCACTATTCCTGGTGGTCTACCACTGGGACACCCATTCTACTGGGCTCATGTGGCTTGGGCCAGAAAAAGCTCAGCCCTCCTTAGCTTCCTGTCTTAACTTCCATGATTTTCTACCTCCCTGCAAAAACTCTGCTTTGAGGCTTATGCCATCTACGTTTCAATTTTTTAAAATAATAATAATTCACAATATGACATAAGTTTTACATTTCAGCCCAGTACACACACACACACACACACACACACACACACACACCCAGAAGCGTCTTGAAACATTCTTTGTTTTTCTTGAAAATGGTACACGGATAATTTCTATTCTATTTAATTCCTTTTAATAATAAACAAACAAACAAACAAGTGCTAAAATGCTGCTTGGGACCCACTCAATTTAGGCAAACCATCTCCGATTGGTCGCCATGGTTATAATCTACTAGCTTCCCCAGTCCCTGGCTTACCTTTAAAAATTATTTTTTCTAGCCGGGCTCGGTGGCTCAGCCTGTAATCCCGTGCCTTTGGGAGGCTGAGGTGAGTGGATTGCCTCAGCCCGCGGGTTCGAGACCCGCCTGGGCAGCGAGACCTCATCTCTACAATAAATCAAAAAATCAACTGGGAATGGTAGCACATGCCTGTAATTCCAGCTACTCGGAAGGCTGAGGCGGAAAGATCGCCGGAGCCCAGCAGGTCAAGGCTGCGGTGGCCGGGAGTGGCCACTGCATTCCAGTCTGGGCAACAGAGTGAGACTCCAACTCAAAAAAAAAAATTATTTTTTCTCTCCTTGAAGCCTGTGAACGTCACCTCTGTTCCATGTTCCCCATATCTTCCTAAAACCACACCCTCTGCTGTTCTCTGCTTCACTTTTCAAATTTGTAACTCCCAAATCTCACTGGGACCTTGGCTTCCTATACTCCCAACTCTGCATCCCCTTGCACTCTTTCCTATACTTCAACTAATTAGGAACTTCACACCTCTACACTTCCATTCACCCCCCTTTATCAGAATCTTCTGGTTTTGCTTCCCCCCACCAAGTCTACACTGACCCATGACCTCAACCTTTTGATCTGTCCATGAGTTCACCACTTGACATGAAACATTCTGGTTCTGTCCTCCCTATAACCCATCCAGCAGCTTGGCCATCAGCTCTGTGGGTTGGTCCAGAAAGTGTAGACATTAAAGAGTCTGGGCCAAGCCTGTCATACAGGGATGCCATCTATACTGATCACCACTGGTCATGTATTCCTTAGGCCACTGTATTCTCTCTACATCCAGTTCCTCTGACTGTACCAACATAAGCATACTCTTTGGTCCTTATTTTACTCTCTCTGTAGCCTCTGAAACTATTGACCTCCTTCACAATCTCCCCCCCCACACTTTACTTTGATGACTCCCTTGTCCCTAGCTGTCTTCTTATCTCTCTTGCCACCCCTTCTCAAGTTCCTTCATAAATTCCTTCTCTCTACCCCTTAACTGCTGGGATTCCTGGGCCACTCCCTTGTCATCAAACTCTATAACGTTCCAAGGCAAACTCATCCATCCACCTACAAGATTTCTAACACTACCTACATGATAATGATTCCCGTAAATGGATCCTAAGTCCTAATCCCTTTGTGGGGTTTTTGTCCAACATCTGCTGTACTCTCCGCCCCACCCTCACCCCCACCACCTAGGTGTCTCAAACTGCCTGACAAACTCAACATACTCTAAACTGAAGTGCTCCTTCTTCCCTACTTAGTGCTCTCCAGTGCTTTTCCATTGTACTTAGGAAACTATCCATGATTATTACTATGGTATTCAAGCCACTGGATCTCAGTGATTTAATCTTTAACTCCCACCTCCACCTCATCACCTAGACATTCCTCCTGACTCACTCTGTCCAGCCAAGCTGGCTTCCTGTCTATCCTCCTGTAAGCCAAGGATGCTTTTTACACAGCACTCTGGCCTGGTTACTCTCTCTGCCTGAACTACTATTATTGCCCCAGGTCAGATAGCCACAGGCTGCTCTCCCTCACTTCACTCAGGTTTCTGCTGACATATCAATTGCTCACAGAAGTTTCTCTGATCAGCCTATCTACAACAGAACCCTTGTCACTGCCACTCTGTCCCCTTACCTTGCTTTATTTTCCTTCAAAGCAGTTATCACCACCTTGCATGAATTTGTTTATCATTGTCTGTTTACCATTGCTAGAATATGCATCTTTATTTAACTGAACTCTTGGTCCCTAGAACAGCGCTCAAGACAGGATACGGGCTCAATCAATAATTGATGAATGAATAAATAATTTATCTGCCTCCTCTCCTACCCCTGTTCCCAAACTCCACTTTCTCTAGGATTCTAGGTTTAAAAAGTACTTTGACTTCGTCTCATCCTTCTTCCCTCTCCCTACATCCCTTATGTCACACTCTCAGTGGCTTTCTAAATCTCTCTCCCACTGCATCTGATCCCTCCATCCTCACTGCCATGGCCTGGGCTCAGTGTCTTTTTTTTTTTTGAGTTGGAGTCTCACTCTGTCACCCAGACTGGAGTGCAGTGGCTGCTGCCGGCGCCCCAGCCACGACCTGCTGGGCTCCGGTGATCCTTCCGCCTCAGCCTTCCAAGTAGCTGGAACTACAGGCACGCGATACCACGCCCAGCTAATTTTTTGATTTATTGTAGAGATGAGGTCTCGCCTGTCCGGGTGGGTCTCGAACCCGCAGACTCAGGCAATCCACTCACCTCAGCCTCCCAAAGGCGCGGGATTACAGGCTGAGCCACTAAGCCCGGCTTCAGTGTCTTTTTTATTCTTTTGAAATATGATGGAAGCTCTGGCTTCACTTATCAGGAAAATGCCCAAACACATTTTCGCACAACGTTTTCTAGATTTTCTAAAGCCCAATGAAGACCTTCGTCTCCAGGTGCCACTGTATTCAAGGATAAAAATCTCTGGCTAAAGTCTCATTATCTCACACCCGGATCACTTTGGTATCTTTTGTCAGGTGTCCCTGCCTCTGACTCTACCCCTCTTTTGATCTGTTCCCCACAAGAGCTGCATAAGTAATATTTTAATGGTGCAAGTTTGCTCATGGTCTTTTCCGTGTCTTCTGTAACACCTATCAACTGTCGTCCATTGCCATAAGAATCATCGCCTAGGCCCTCTGTGTGGTTGCAGGGTACTGCTTATCCCCTAGCCTCAACCCACACTTGATTGGAGTCATTCTGAAGAGCCACTCCCTCGGACCTGCCTTCAGATGTGGTGGTCCTTGCCCTGCCTGACCCCTCCTCTCCCATTTGCTTAGATACCTGCTTCTCATCTTCCCCCAGACAGCTCAGGGGTTATTGTGAAAGTACTTGATCTCCTGGGGCGTGGTTAAGGGCCTCTCCTCAGACCAGACGGTACTGTGATCATCATCTTGTTCATTTCCCCTGCCAGGTGGTGCATTGCTGGGGACAGAGGTTGTCTTGTTCATCTCCATAGTACATAGTAGGTACTCAATAAAGGTATATTGAGTGACTGGGTGGGATAGTCAGGTGAAAGGAGAGAGAGGTGATAGCAACACATTTTGGATTCATATAAATGGGGCAGGTGTAGCCAACATAGCTTCCAAAACAGGAAAATCCATATTTACAGGGGAGATAAAGCAGACAGTTCTCCTATTTACAAAAAGGATTCAGCACAAGGGACCTCTAAATAGCGGGTGCTTTTAACTGTTCTATGTAAGTGCTTGTTTACAGATCATTAATCATTTTACAAAGAGACCAAAAGCTAAAGTGTGGCCAATCAGAGCCTTTAGAACAGAATCACAAGGCTTCAGAAGCTACTCTGTGAGTTAACAGGAAGAAGAATTCGATGTTAAACCATTCAATTAACATATAACTTCTCAGGAACAAGCCAGAGAGAGAAAAAGGGGCGGGAGAGAAAGAAATGAAGAACTGCAGTAAGAGGAGCAACAGTTTTGAGAAGTCTAGCTACATGACCCAGGATCTGCATTCAAACACAGGCATCTAGCCAGGCTTGGTGGCTCAGCCTGTAATCCCGCACTTTAGGAGGCTGAGGTGAGTGGACGGCCTGAGCCCGTGGATTCAAGACCCGCCTGGGCAACTTGGCGAGACCTCATCTCTACAATAAATCAAAAAAATTAGCCGGGCATGGTAGCATGCACCTGTAGTTTCAGCTACTTGGAAGGCTGAGGCGGAAGGATCGCCGGAGCCCAGCAGGTCGAGGCTGCGGTGGCCGGGAGCGGCCACTGCACTCCAGTCTGGGCAACAGAGTAAGACTCTAACTCAAAAAAATAAAAATAAAAATAAAAAAATAAAGACGGGCATCTCCACTCTGGCAAGAGAGAGGGCGACCACAACGATTAGAGACCTGTGGTCTCTACAGTGGTCTGTGAAGGCAAGCTTTTAATTTATAAGGAAGACAAATATACAAACAAGATCTTGTCTTAGCCATCATTGAGCACATAGCAACTTGACTGACTTTGCTCTGGCATAAGCAAAATTTCAGTCCGTTCATCTCTTCACTAAGTATCTATTGAGCACTTGGGACACTTCAGACCCAGTGCTAGACACTGGAGATGGAATGTTTACTAAAGTCGGTACAATCCCTTGCTCTCAAGAATTTTGCCTTTAAAGGGATGACGCAAGCAATCATCAGACAAACAAGATCATTTCCCTGGTGAAAGTGATAGTAACAGCGTAAGAGGGCGATGTGACAGTGAGGGTGGAGACGCCAGGATCTTCTGTAGAAAAGGAAGGTAAATGAGATCTTTCTAAGAGAATATCATCTGAACTGAGCCTCATGGACAAGGAAGAGCCAGACATAGAACGCCCTGGAGAAAGGCATTCTTGGAAAAGAGATCCTCAATATCTAACACCCTATGGTGGGAAAGATCTAAGCATATTCCAGAAACAAAAAGGAAGCCACAGTGGGCTAGAGTTCTATGGGGAGGCAAGAGTTGTATAAGATGGGATCAGACTTTGCAGAACCTTATAAAAATGGAGGAACTAGCCTAAATGCAATGGGAGGCACTGAAGGGATTTCATCAGATGAGATAGATTTACTTACAAGTAATTGTTCTGGAGTCTGTGTGGAGAACAGAGGCATAAGGGAGGGGAAAAAGAACTGGAGCATCGGTTAGGTGACTACTGCAGAGTGCAAGCAGAAAACAATGACAACTTGGACCAGGCTAGTGGTAGTGAAAACAGAGAAGTATGGACAGATTTCAGACCTAGAGCTGGTGCGGAACACAAAGCTGTTGTGAATGATGACAGGAGAGTTTTCTTTAAGGTCCTTTCCTGTTCAGACATTCTATGGCTGTTAGCTTGCCATCATGGCTATCAAAGTGAAGCTTTCTGTTGAGGAAATCTGCTTGGACTCAAAGCTGGGCAGAGCTACGCTTGGGCCATTCTATGATCCTCACATTACACATTCGTGTAAACCAATCATGGAGAAACCCAGAAGAAATTCATTTTGTATATTCTTAAAGTTCCTGGGGACCAAAGTGAGGCCCAAACTTTACCTGTACAATGACCATTTGTAGACCTAGCCCTGAATTGTGCCCTACAACTTAAAAAAAAAGTTCCTGGTCTCAGGGTTAGTTCCACTGCATCCTCCCTCTTGCCCTTGAGCACTCTCTTGACATCCCCCATTTCAAGAATGTCATCACTGGTCCAGCCAGAAAATGACCTTGTTATAGCTTGCTGCAAACTGACCAAAGTCAGGTTGTTTGTTCCTGGTTACTATCCGCTTGAAGGCTAATGGTATCTCCCAATTACTGAAGGAAGGAAGGGCTATAGGTCTGCTCCCCAACGGCCTCACAATTAGAGCGAGTCTCAGACTAAATTCTGCCCCACCCATAGCACAAAAATGGGTACAGGAGCAGATCTCTTTGCTCAGTGGAGTCCAAGCTCCCTGTCACCAAATGCCCCTTGCATGAAAGTCTGGCCTTGAAGGAGATACGACAACATCGTATTGCAGGATTCAGTTAACCTGGAGATACGACAACATTGTATTGCAGGATTCAGTTAATCTAGACCCATGGTTCTCAATGGAAGCAGGTTTTGTCTCCCAGATTTTGTCCTCCAGGCAATATCTGCAGGAATTTGGGGTTTTCACAACTAGGGAGGTGCTACTAGTATCCAGGGACAATGTTCAGCATCCTACAGTACATTCCGTCTGTCCCCAGGGACTATGTGCTCTTCTTTCTAAACAGGTATAGAAGTAATCTTTTTCTTCCTCTCCGGTTTCCTGTCATAGTTTGTGCCTTCAGCACTTGAGACAAAGCCTTCTTCCCAACAGCCTCCCAGCTCTCTGACTCCCTCCAATACCTCACCCTGCCATCGGGCTAATGATCTTCCCAAACCAGAAATGGTATCTTATTTTCCTAAATTCTCCACTGATTCCTTGGCGCACAATGAAATGTACCCCTCTGCTTCCTCTCCTGCCTCTTCTTCTCCCATAGGCATTTTGTTTCAACCTCTTGCAGTTGCTTTAACACACCAAGCCCTCCCAAACCTCTGTGGCTTTGAACACGCTGTTCCTCTGCCTGGAAGGCCCTCCTGTTCCTCTTTCATACTTTTTCCCACCCACCTACGTGCTCAGGTCTTGAGCCTCCACTCAAATACTGCCTCATCCTTTGAATCTGAACTGACTTTGGGTTCCCTGTTGACCTTGCTCTACTCTGGACAAACCTCCATTGAAGTAGTTGTCACAACTGTCTTCCTGTACTGTGACTACACGTTTGTGTGTCTGCATGCCTCCTGGGCTAGAAATTCTTTTACAACAAGGTTTGTGGCTAGCTCATTGGGCAGCAGCTAAATATTTGTTCAATGAATGAAAGGAATGATCACTTTCTATACCCTGGATTGTCTTTTTTATTGTTATTTTTATCTTTTGTTTTGCTTTTTAACTGATTTTAAATTCTTCAGATTTTCAGTAGATATAAAGTGATAGAAATGAGACAGTTGTGGCTGTGGTTTGCCAATTTCAGCGTGCCTAAGAATCAACTTGGGGTCTTGTTTCAAATACAGATCCCCAGGCCCCAAAACCCAGATAATTTTTCAAAAATTAATTAACTTTAAAAAACTGAGATGTAATTCACAAGTCAAAAAATTGTACAATTTTTAACTGTACAATTCAGTGATTTCTTAATATAGTCAGAGTTGTACAACCATCAACACTAACTCCTAAACATCTGCATTACCACAAAAAGAAGCCCATATCTATTAACAGTCATTCCATTTCTCCCTCGTCCCAGCTCCCAGAAACCACTAAACTACTTTCTAGTCTCTATGGATTTGTCTATTCTAGACTTGTCTATTAATGGAAGCATATAATATGTGGTCTTTTGTGACTGGCTTCTTTCACTTAGCATAACGTTTTCAAAGTTCATTCATACTGTAGCATGTATCAGAACTTCATTCTTTTTATGACTTATTAATATTCCACTATGTGGATATATATCACATCTTGCTAATTCATTATCAGGTGATAGACTTTGAGATTGTTTCCACTTTTTGGATATCATGAATAATGCTAATATGAACATTTTGTGCTAGCTATTGTATAGACTTACGTTTCCAATTCTAGGGGATAGATACATAAGAGAATGGAAATTGGTAGGTCACATGGTAACTCTATATTTAACTTTTTGAAGAGTTGCTCAAACTGTTTTCCACAGCAGCTGAAACATTTTCCATTTCTACCAACAATGTATGAGAGTTTCAATTTCCTCACATCCTCACCAGCACTTGTTATTGTCCATCTCTTTGATTATAGCCAACTTAATAGGCAGGGAGCAATATACTTTTATGGTTTTGATATGCATTTTTCTAATGACTAGTTATATTGAGCACATTTTCATCTGCTTATTATCCATTTGTATATTTTCTTTGGAGAAAAGTCTACTCAAGTACTTTGCTCATTTTTTTTCATTGAGTTGTTTGGTTTTGTTACTGCTGAGTTGTGGGAGTTCTTTATATATTCTGGATATTAATCCCTTACTAGATGTATTATTTGCAAATATTTTCTCCCATTCTGTGAGTTGCTTTTTTATTCTATTGATAGTGTCTTTTGATGCACAAGAGTTTTTAGTTTTGATGAAGGTCAATTTGTCTGTTTTTCTTTTGTTTCTTGAGTATTTGCTGTCATATCATAGAAACCATTGCCTAATTTAAGGTCATGAAGACTTATGTCTATTTTTTTTCCTAGTTTTAGCTCTTACATTTAGGTCATTGACTGAAGTTAATTTTTCTATATGGTGTGAGGTTGGGGATCCAATCTCATTCTGTTGCATGTGGATACCCTGTTGTTTCAGCATCATTATTCCCCGTTGAATAGTCTTGGTTTATTTGCAGAAAATCAACTAACCATAAATATCAAGGTTTATTTCTGGGCTTTCATTTTTTTCCAGTGACCTATATGTCCATCCTTATGACAGTATGACACACTCATAAGACCAAAGGACCACTCTTAGAAAACCCTTGCTCTAAATTACAGTTGCTATATATAGGACCTAATCCAGAAAAACTGGTTCCCAATCAGACTGAATATCTGAATCATTACAGGGTCTTTTAAAAAAAATCCTGACTCCCAAGTCTCCTTCTGCCCTAGTCCCTCCCCTCCTCTTGGGTTCTGATTCAGTAGGATGGCAATGAGGTGCAGAAATTTCTGTTTTTAAAGAACCACTCTTGTGACCATTCAGAACTGGGAATTGCTGGTCTAAGTGATTATATAAAAGTCCTCTCTGACGTAAAGGACCCGTCATGTTTGGAAGAGAGAAAATATAATGTGGAAATTTAACCCCAAAACATCATAAATGAGCATCTTGTGTGTGTTTGACTGCCAGAAGGCATCCCTCTGATGATAAAAACTGAAGATGGTCCTGTGAAAAACAACTGAAGAGGAAGGGACCAATGTCGCTCCAGATTGGAGAGGGGATAATTCACATTTAAGTGTTTATGCAAATGTGGGACCTGAAACCTAATTTGATTGGGTCTGCCTCCATTGCTTGCTTTTGATAGCTTCCTTTTTGATATTTTTTTCCATGAAGCTGAAGGCATCACTGCTGAACACTGAAACTTAACCTTCACTGGCTACTTTGTAGATAACATTCATAGGTCACCATGGTCATGGTCACTTCAGTTGTTTTCCAGATACCTGGGTCAGCTCCTGTCAGTTCAAACCAGTTGAGATCATGAACCTGCAACTGGGCCTGCACAAGTGTGCAAGAGGTGGCCTTTTGACATTGGAGGACCAGAAACTCCAACCTCAGGTCATGCTAATATCGCCATTTTCTGTACATATGTCCTATGAAATGAGATGAACCCTAACTACAATTGCACAGAATGGACCTGTTACTTCATTTTCCCTCCCACCCCACCAATCACTTACCCCTGCCTGAGACCACACCACTTCCCTAACCCATAAATATCCATAAGCCTTGTCTTCAGGGAGGCAGATTTGAGAGCTGTTCTCTCACCTCCTTGTTTGGTGCCCTTGCGAATAAATCTTTTCCCTTTTGCAAAACCTGTGTCAAAGTGATTGATTTGTGCATTGGCAGAACAGACCTGGACCTGGCCAGCAATAGACCCAGCCATGACTGGGCAAAGCATCCCCCTCCGTGCACCCACAGCATTTGTGTTCTATGGCCCACTGGACTCTGAGTATTTTTGGACAGAAATAGAATCTTTTCCTCTTTGGATCCCCAGTGCCCATCACTGTGCCTGGCACATTGCAGGTGTTCAACAAAATGCCATATGAAACTAAACATTTTCTATGTCTAGTCAAATGCATACCAAGTGTATAGGTTAAATACCAGGATTTATGTAAAAATGCTAGCTATGTGCTGCTTTGAAAGCAGAACTGGGAGAGAATTAAGCAATGGAATTTAGAATATTTTTTTAAACATGTAATTATTTTTGAATCATGGTTATCATTTCTGTCCCACCCACCTGCCTACCAACTGTATTCCTCAGGGTCTCCACGGAAAACAGATGGCTCCCCAGAATCCAATGAAGAAACTATTTGCAGAGGAATGAGCAGAATTAAGAGGACAACAGGAAATGAAGGCCCTGGTCTAGCAACAGTGAGATGTCCTAACCATCCTTAGGCCTGAAGGGACAAAGGGGCACAGCAGGGTGGCAAGAACCTACTGACAACTGGAACCTTGGGAAAGGATTGCCCAGGAAAAACTACAGCCATAAAGTGGGCAGAAAAGGACAGAAAATTCCTCTGAAGAGACAAATGGAGAATAATCATCAGGAACAGAAAGACATGTACAGATTGTCATCCATAAGAAAACGTCAATTTAGGGAGCTGCAGTGCAGCAAATCAATAAAGCTTCTTAGTCTGTGGCTTGTCTGACTTTTTTGGAATGTGCTGTGCTTTCATTGATTCATTCACCAAATGCTTATCAAGTCCTTTTATGTTCTATTTTGGGCACTGGGGATATAAAGGTGAATACATTCCCCATCCTTTGGAAATTCCCGTTGGGGGATGGTGAGCATAGACAGGTAATCACGGCACACTACAAAAGTGCAATTACAAGGGACAAAATAGTGAGTATATTCATTTCCTAGGGCAGCTGTAGCAAAGCACCGGAACTTGGTGGCTCAACAACAGAAATCTACGAATTCTGGAGGCTGGAAGTCCAAAATCAAGGTGTCAGCAGGTTGGTTTCTTCTGAGGGCTGTGATGGAAGGATCTGTTCCAGGTTTCCCCTCCAGCTTCTAGAGTTTTGGTGGCAATCTCTGTTCTTCCTTGGCTTGTAGAAGCATCACACCAATCTCTGCCATCATCTTCATGTGGTGCTCTCCCTGTGCAGCCGCCATCCTACGCTGGGTGTACAGGTCTGGGAACAAATCTCCCCTCTTATAAGAACACCAGTCATATTGAATTAGGGCCCATCCTACCCCAGTATGGCCACATCTTAACTCACTACGGATTTCCAAATAAGGTCACATGCTAAGATTCTGGGGCTCGGGCTTCAGTATATTAATTTTGGGGACAGAATTCAACCTGTAACTTTGGGCACAGGCTCAGGGTAGCATAGACACATGTACAAAATGGCTGTGGTGGACAGGTTATCTATCTGGTGTTAAGGATGAGAAAGAGTCAGCCAAGTGGAAAGATAAGCGGGCAGAGGAGGAGAAGGACAGGGTACTCTGGGCTGAGGGGAAAACCAGAGACAGTGTGGGTGACTTGGCATTGCAGGAGCAGAAGGTACGGACTGCAGAGAAGGAGTTGCGTCACTGGCCCCAGATGACTGCGTATCAGTCAAGGAGTCCCGGCAGGGGAAAGTGATGGAAGGGTTTTCAGCAGGGCTTTGACAAGTTCAGTTTTGCCCTTCAGAGGGGTCACTCTGGCAGCTAGGAAGAAGATGGTAAGGTCTGCAGCCAGGGCAAACATCCAGGAGCCTGTTGTCTTGGGCTGGGCAAGAGAGTGACAGTGGGATATAGCAGGGAGAGGAGGGATCCATCTAAGAGACATTTAGGAGAGACTTGGGAGGGCATGATGAAGGAGTGGATGAGTACAGGGCAAGGAATGGAGAAGCAACATCCTCACTCCTGCAGCAAGGTGGGCAGGGTAGGGAAGGGGCGGGTTAGCAGGGAAACAATCACAGCCTGTTGCCATTGCCATTTTGGAGTTGCTGGATTAGCAATGCTGTAGGAGAAGCCAGGGACAGAGAGCTCCATCAGAGAGAGGAATTTGGGAGTTAACTGCATATCCCACAGGAGAGGAAGAGTTTCTCCAGGGAGCGTGCGTGGCAGAGCAAGAACCTGGGGACACCAATGTGTATGGGCGGGTGGGGGAGAAGGGGCTGTGCCGAACAGGAACGTAGCATATGGGAGTTAAGAGCTCAGTAAGTTCCATAGAAGATAATCCGTATTCCCAAATGCCATGGAACCTCCTAGTAAGGAAAGGACTGAAATGAGTCTACCCAATGTGTTATCAGAAAGTTGGTGGTCACCCCAGTGACAGCAGCTATAGGAGGGTGGTGGGTGGGAGCAGAAGTCAGACTGCAAAGAACTGAAGAAGGAACAAACGGACGTGTAGGAAGATAATGGGAGGAGGGAATCGAGCAGTCACTGAAAGGGGACACAGGGCATGAGATTTAAGAATATTCGAGCCGGGCTCGGTGGCTCAGCCTGTAATCCCGCGCCTTTGGGAGGCTGAGGTGAGTGGATTGCCTGAGCCCACGGGTTCGAGACCCGCCTGGGCAGCGAGACCTCATCTCTACAATAAATCAAAAAATTAGCCGGGCGTGGTAGCGCATGCCTGTAATTCCGGCTACTCGGAAGGCTGAGGCGGAAGGATCGCAGGAGCCCAGCAGGTCGAGGCTGCGGTGGCCGGGAGCGGCCACTGCACTCCAGTCTGGGCGACAGAGTGAGACTCCAACTCAAAAAAAAAAAAAAAAAAAAAAAAAAAGAATATTCGAGGCTAAAGGCAGATAGAAAAGATTTTTTAAAACAACACAGAGGAGATGACTGTCAAAGTCTGTGAGTAGACTTCAAGGGACAGAGTAAAAGACAGAGATGGAAGGTGAGGACGGGGTGGATGTAGAGGTGTTTGTCGGAAGCAGGTAGAAAGCTGAAGGACATTGGTTTTGATGGCCTTGTCATTGGAGACAAGTTTATCTGCTGCATATGAGAGATGGAAGTTGAGTAGAATCCTTGGGGAGAGTATCAGAAGGCTTGGAATGGCCACCTAGAGATATAGGGAGGGAGCTGTTCAAAGACAGGTAGAAGTGACATGGGCTGCACCAAGGGCCCAGTGGAGGTCAGGGGCCGTGAACTTATTGTGGCCTGGCCTATAGAAGAGTGTCAGTTTCCCTCAAAGTGTTCAGTCTCAGAGATATCGCAAAGACAAACATTGTAGGGGCTTCCATGCATTCAGGTTGGAATTTTTTTTATGAGTATTGAGGGGAACTAAGGGATCTAGTGAGACCACTAGGCCCAGGTAAGAAAATGAAGGGAGAGAGGGCTGGAGGAGCCTCGTGAATGGGGGAAAGAGGGAGAATTCATTGGATGTGAGAACCTGAGAGAGTTGGAAGGATGAGGTAGAAAAGAGACCTGTGCCCCACTTGGTGGCTCACACTTGTAATCCCAGCACTTCGGGAGGCTGAGGTGGGCAAACTGCTTAAGCCCAAGAGTTTGAGACCAGCCTGGGCAACACAGTGAAATTTCATCTCTACAAAATATCAAAAAATTAAGCCGGGCTTGGTGACTCAGTCTGTAATCCCACGCTTTGGGAGGCTGAGGTGAGTGGATTGCCT
>NW_007248649.1:626551-636882 GCF_000164805.1 Carlito syrichta | reverse complement strand
GATTGCCTGAACCCGCGGGTTCGAGACCCGCCTGAGCAACTTGGCGAGACCTCATCTCTACAATAAATCAAAAAATCAGCCGGCCGTGGTAGCACGCACCTGTAGTTCCAGCTACTTGGAAGACTCCGGAAGGATGGCCGGAGCCCAGCAGGTCAAGGCTGCGGTGGCTGGGAGTGGCCACTGCACTCCAGTCTGGGTGACAAAGTGAGACTCCAACTAAAAAAAAAAAATTAGCCAGGCATGGTAGCATACACCTGTAGTCCCAGCTATCCATGATGCTGAGGCAGAAGGATCACCTGAGCCCAAGAGGTTGAAGCTGCGGTGAACCTTGATCAACATGACCATGCCATTGCACTCCAGCCTGGGTGACAGAGTGAGACCTTGACTCAAAAGAAAGGAAAAGAACGAAAGCAAGAAAGCAGGAGGGATGGCGGGAGGGAGGAAGAGACATACTTGTCCTGCTTTCGATTTTTCCTGAGTGTGAGATACAAGTGAAGAGCCCACCTTATCACTGGAGAGTCCATGATGCTTTGCAAATTGCTCAGACAAAAGCATGGAAGCTGGGTTAAAAAGGCAAATATACAAGATGCATTTCAGCTATTCTGGTCCCACCAAGCTGTCACCAATCATGATCATGGGGGTGGTAACTGCTTAGAAAATCAAGGGCGAGGCCGGTCCATATTTCTTATTTTTGTCAGAATATGGTGAAGTAGCTCAGCCCTACTTCAAGACACAACAGATAACTGTGTCTCTCTATGAATAATGAAGTCCTACCCCTCAGGGAGAGGCTGCGGGTGAAGAGAAGCAAGCAGGGGCTCCAAGGGGGTTCCACATGTTTTTTTCTGAGCTCTCTGAGCGACTGATCAATGGCAAAGAACATCTTGGTTGTCCAGATGCTGCCGCCCCACGCTGAGTGCACAGAGACCAGCCTTCTGATATGCAAAGGGAGCCCCAGATGCTTGTCAAATCACCAAACAGGATGCTGGCCATGCAGCAAATGGGCCCACAAACTGTTGGCAGCTGAACATCGGGCTGCCAGAGCCAGGCTCAGCCACATGATGGGCATGGCCCCAAAGGCTCGGTGGCAATCTGTATTCCAACACACACCCTCCACCACGCTGCTGACCCTCCAGCCAGGCACACCAAGCAAGGCCCATGCTTGGGACCTAGAGATGCTGTTGTCACAGTACACACAGGCACCTTTGTTCAGAAATACTGCATGCATGAGAGGAAGCAGCTTCCTTTGGTTCTTTCTGCACGACTTGGGAAGAGAGACCTTGTGGGCAAAATGCCCAGCTCACCAGCCCTGGGAGCAGGGAGTGGGGCTTGCTGAAAGCTAGCTAACTTTAGCACGTCCAAAAATGGAGCTTGAAAGGACTATGACTGGGACTGTGCAATCTTGCTCAGGTGTCGTCCAGGCCTGAGCTGGGCTGGCCGGGGGCCCTTGGCAGTCTCATTAATTGAATGTACTGAGAAAAGTGGCTCCAACAGAGAAGACTGTGTCAACACTGCCACTCTGGCACGATAGTTTGAGATGACGAGGAGCCTCTTGCCTTCTCTGAGAAAAGAGCTGAAAAGCTGGATAGATTCAGGATGAGGCCCAGGATCAGCTGAGCAATTGCTGTGTTCCTCCATGGCTGCTCCTTCTGCCCTGAAACCATCTTCTTCAGCCTGACCTCTCCAACTAAAGACCATTCTCTCACCACCTCCAACTGTACCACCCACCAGCTTGGAAACCCCATAAGGAAGAGGCAACCATTGAGAAGATGTCCTCAGACCATTCTTCATCCCGGAGAAATACCTAGACCATCACCTCCCAGACTCGAGCAGCACTCACAAATGGCCTCCACTCTGACCAAGGTGAGAACAGTTTTCACTCACAATGGAGAGTCATTTCCCTTTACAAAAAAGAAAACATAGACAACTTTGTGATCACAAAGGGATAGTGTTCTTACCTGTTGGCTCCAGAAAGCTGTTGAGTAGCTCCAAATGTTGGCTGCCTGGCTAACACCCTGGCGATCTGCAGTCTCCCAGCAAGGTAGAGGGTCAAAAGGTCCCCTGGGTTCCTGGTACCTACAAGCCTGGGTGAGGCTAGAGCAGTGAAGAGAGAGGTGGTAGGGCCAGGTTTGCAGGGTCTTGGGGGTGTGTGCTTTCCCCGACCAGGACCTGTGTCATTGCTGCCTCACCCGTGAGCTTCCTTCAAGTGGAAAAGGAGTCTTGAGATCAGCGCAGGGTGCAGTTTCCATTATGGTGTTCCAGCACCTGGTACAGCACACAGCAGGGGCCCAACAGACGTTTGATGGATGGATAGATGCCTAGTTTTTTTCATGGGACTAGGAAGAAATGTGTCTCAATATTTTGACTCTATCAGCTTTGTTTGGGGGTGAGAGCAAAGCAAGCATGTCTTGAAAGGCTCCCCAATCTAGGTTTCTTATTTTATCATCCTCCCCACAGCTCAGCAGGGACCCCCAAGGAAAGGCCACCCAAGCTGAGCAAAGCCTAGACCAAGAACACCTCTCTCCCACCCTATTCCCATCCCTGAATCTTGCCCCATTCCAGGTGAGTTCTGGGGTTGGCATTTGAGTCAAGGGAGTTAGAAGAATGCACTCCAGTTAATTCCATGCCTCTAAATGTTCTTCCAGACTTCTCAGCACTTTGGGCAGTGTAGCTGGGAGAATTGCTAGAGCCCAGGTGTATGTAACCATGCTGGGCAACATAGCAAGAAAAAGAAAAAAAAATTCTAGGGATCATCTCAAAAGAAAAAAAAATTCTAGGGATCTAGTTTTCCTATTTCAGGTATTTGCCTCCACCCATAAGATTTAAGTTAACCTAATCAGCCCTTTGTGACCTTCACGACACAGACAGAGCCCACCACCATGTGTAATCATGTGACTAACCCATCCATCTGCCTGCTGCCCATCACTTGACATCAGTACCTGTGCTTACCTGTCCCTTCGTGATGACGTGTCTCAGTATTTCCAACTCATTTTATCCTTCAGACCTACCTCCTTCTTGATTCCCATCTTACATTTACTCAATGTTTATTAGGTGTCTGCCACTCTGTGGTTTATGACCAAGATCCAACTCTATGAGTTTACAGACCACTGGAGTAGACAAAAATGCAAATACTCAGCATTGGTCTTGACACATGATCATGGACATGGGGTCATATTGCTCATGATGAAGGAACGTCAGGCTTAATTTTTATATTTGGGAAGTTTGGTTTAGTGATGTAATCATGGCACCTTTAATTTACATCTGCAAGTTTACAAAGAGTTTTCTGATACATTATCTCCTTTAATCCTCACAATAATCCTGTGAGATCAGGGATTTGATGTTTGTTTTGCAAATGAGGAAACTGAGTCGTAAATTAAGTGACTATTCAAAATCCCAGAGTTAATAGAGGGTTGGAATTCAGGAAGAATGCGGTATCCCTGGCCCTGCCTGCTCCACAAAGCACCTTCCCAGCAGGCTGGCGGCCCCTCCTCCCCTGCAAAGGGGCGTGGAGGAGAGGTGGGAGCTTCTAAGAGGGTGAGGCAGGAGCTCTGAGTCAGAGTCTACTTCCCCTCAACTTTCTTTGGCCTCAGCTGCTTGTCTCTTTGTTTTTCAGTTTTCAAACTATAAAAAAGAAATAAAAATAGTGATGAGAGTGTTCTGCTGCTTCTTTAATGAACCCACCTGCTGGCGATCGCCTGAAATTCCTTTAAAGAGGCACAAATCCCTTCCTTCTGCAGGTATAAATAAAAAGCTTAAGATGCAAATACCTGGAAGCCCTAACACACACATGTAAATAAGTTCCACTCAAGTTCAAATAATAATAGAATAGTCTATCCTGTCTTTTCTGAGCTAAGAAGCAGAAATAAAATCACCAGTATTATATAGCCTGTATCATTCCAAAGCAGTTTTACCTAAATCTCATCAATTTAAGTGTGTGTGTGTGTGTGTGTGTGTGTGTGTGTGTGTGTGTGTGAGAGAGAGAGAGAGAGAGAGAGAATATCTGAGCATCTGTGTTAGGTCATACTCCCAGCGGGACCTCCAGAATGTTAGGTTAGGCCCTCTAGGGGCATGGGTGTCTGGGGTGCCATCCTGTGCTGCAAGAAAGATGTAAAGAATTGCACAAAAGCTAGATTAGAAAATATTGTTTATTTAGAAAGTAAATTAGAGAGAGAAAGAGAAGTTTCACCTCTCCAAGTTAGGGGAGGGGGCCAAAGACAGGAAACATGGCAACAGCCATAGCTCAAAGAGCACGTGCCACACCAGAGTCTAGTAAGGCAACGGCCACCAGCTGCTCATGGTTGAGTCCTTGTAATTCTCCCCTTTGATGGGGGAAGGTCATTAAGGTGATTGGGTGGTGGTCTTCTCCACGTCATCACGAAGGGGCAGGTAAGCACATGTACTGATGTCAAGTGATGGACAGCAGGCAGATGGATGGGGTAGTCACATGATTGCTGTCATGGTGGTGGGCTCTGTCTGTGTCATGAAGGTCACAAAGGGCTAATTAGGTTAACTTAAGTCTTATGGGTGGAGGCAAATACTTGAAATAGAAAAACTAACAAGTACAAAACAAGCCGGGGAGGGGGGCTGTAAAACAATTGTCAATAACTACCTCTGAGAAACAGGTTCTGTCCTTAGCTAGTGATTAGAGGGTAAGTTAAGTGAACTGCTAGAAAAACATGAGATTTAGGCAATGTTAAAATGGTATATTAAATCCATGTTATGTTCTTTCAATCTAATAGATGCCAGGTCCTATGTTGGGTGCTAGGGATATAGTGATGTCCAAAACAGACAATATCATCTTCCATGGAACTGAGAGTCTCACGAAGAATACAAAAAAAGTAGATTAATAAGTAACACCAAACTTGAGGAGTGCTATGAAGGGAATCGGGCAAGGAAGGGCCTTCCCAGTGTAGGGGAGAAAGAGTAATATCTTTTCCTCACCTATTGCAAGAGTCATGGCTGATGTCCCTATAATGGAAGACAAAGTAACACGAGAAAAGCATAACAAATGTATTAAACAAAGCTATATGTGATGTGGAAGCCTTCAGAAATAAAGACCCAGAGACACAGGGAAAACTATTTTTATGGTAGGTCTGATGAAAGAAGTTGTGAAAAAACATGACCGGACAAGGGGTGTGACCTAGTGGTGATGATCTGGGGGAACTCAGCAAAACCGAGTTTCTCAGATTCTTTTCTGGGTCTCTGTAAGACACATCTTCCATTGACTAGGAATGGGACAGGACACCTGTCACACGAGGATTTTCAATAGAGAAGGGAAAAGATCAGAGACCTTCCTAGATTTATGGCTTGCTTTGGAAAGAAGAGTTCTAGTTTCTCTGACCCTCTTGGGGGAGAAAGGGAAGAGAGAAAAAGCAGGGGGGAGAAGGTCAGAGAGACCTTGCTTCTGAGTCTCTCCTTGTCTCTGTCAGTTCAAAGTACCCAGCATGCCAAGGTGCCATACTTTGGGGTTTTGTATTCTGAACCCTGATGCCAGGCAGAGGGAACCACATAGTCAAAGACTCTGCAGAGAGTGTGGGGCAAGTGAAAGGCCTGGAGGGACCAGGAACAGGGAGGGAGAGAAGGAAATACTGTAGGCAGAGACTACCCTGAGGAAGGCCTTGGAAACTTTGGTTAAGGATCTTGAGACTTCAACCCAAATTTAGAGAGCATTGGAAAACAGTCAAGGACTTTTCTGCAGGAGGGATAAGAATGTGTTTTCTAGCCTTTAAAAGGATGAATTTTGTTGCAGGATGATGAATGGATGGTAGGAGAGCAAGAATGAGGCTGCTGTAGTCCTGTACCTCCTTGGCAGGTGACAAGTGCTTGGACAAAGATAGGGAAGTAGAGATGGGAGAATAGAAGGTTCTGGAGATATATAAAGCTGATGAGACCTGTTGGTGAGACGTAAAGATAAGGAAGGGGGTAGTCCAGGATGATTTCCAGTTCCTCGTGCTCATTGGAACAACTGGGTGACAGCAAGGCCACCAGAAGAGGAGCAGGCATTGGAGGGAAGAGGCTGAATCATTGGGGAATACATAGTATACATGAACATAGAGCTGCAAACAGTTGTGTGACATTTTTGCTTTTTTTTTTTTGAGTTGAAGTCTCACTCGGTCACCCAGACTGGAGTGCAGTGGCCACTCCTGGCCATCGCAGCCTTGCCTGCTGGGCTCCAGCGATCCTTCCACCTCAGCCTTCCGAGTAGCCGGAATTACAGGCATGCGCTACCACGCCCGGCTGATTTTTTTATTTATTGTAGAGATGAGGTCTCGCTGCCCAGGCGGGTCTCGAACCCGCAGGCTCAGGCAATCCACTCACCTCAGTCTCCCAAAGGCATGGGATTACAGGCTGAGCCACCGAGCCTGGCTACATTTCTGCTTTTCAGTGGCTGAAATAGCCTTCTCTGACCCACGAGGCTGAACCAAGTTACCCTCTAGCCTATTTTATTCTGGACCCTCCTGCTGACTCCTCTGAACCCACCAAACACAGCACCTAGAGACAGTAACACAGAAACGACTGTTACTCAGGCATCAAATGTTCCTCCTCTGTGTGTTTCTCATTTCCTGGCAGAAGAGAAGAGGGAGAAGCCAATTTCTGCCATTTGCACATGGGAGATGTTCTTATTTACCAGATAGTGCCACGGAGCAGATCACAGGCTCCCAGCAGCCTGTTGCAAGAGCGGTGCTGCATGTGGAATTTTAGATCCTGGAGCAGGAGGGTGAGAAGACATCTCCCTTGGACTGAGAGCCCTGCCTGCCCGCCTGGCGGATGGGATACTGCTGCTATTGACACTATCCTGTCTTTCAAAAGGCAGATAAGATGTAAACCATCGTGAGGGAAGCAATGCAAATGAGAACCCCCTTCAAGACCCCTTATGCTCTCTACAGTTCATTTTGTCTAAATCCCTTCACTGATTATATTGTCTTAAAAGAGAAAAGAAGTCCTTCGAAATGACTGAACTGAGCCTGCTGTAATTTCTTCTTTCTGGGCAAGTTTTAAGTCAACGGACAAAAAAAAAAGGAACCTTTTCCAAGCTGCGCTCAGCCTTCAAAAGGCTTGCCAAGCTGTTTTCCCTAAATCCCACCTCACTAAGATTTTTGCACTCCAGGCCTGCCGGCTTCTAAAATGCTTGGGACTCTGCAGACACAAGGATAGCAGATTTCCCCTTCAGGGTAAAAGAGGGCCAGGACCAAAGGATTGTGCTTTTAGGAGCCAGAGAAGGACCTCCTCCTCCTCTTACTCACACCTCTGCTTCCTCCTTCACATTCTTTAATGATTAGCAAACATAGAGACCACAACTACAGACATCTCAAATACCTCCAAGGAGAAGCAAAAGAGTGGGTCTGAAACCCATCATAAAATAAAATGGGTGTCTCAGCCCTGGTTCTCTAGAAAGAGACTGGGCAGGAAGGCAGGTGATAAAGTCAAAAGGTGTTGAGGGAAGTCAAGGGGAGAAGTGATTCCACAGGATGTGCTTTTACCCTGGCCAGCACTAGCCAAAAAGGACAGCTAGGGGCTTAGCACATGTGTTTACTTAACACAAAGGACTTCTCTGGAATGATTGCAAGGAGAAACATACCTCATCCCTCAGAATAACTCACAGGAGGGAGAAAACAGAAGGATTTATCTGTTGTTCTCCTGCCTCCCATCTCCCACTTGTCAAGGTTCATCCCAAAGGGAGCTACTCCCCCATACTTCCAGATTAGATCATTCAGTCCCTTGTCTCAGGAAGCCAGATCCTATACCTTACAATGTGGTATTTTATTCAATTCCAAAAGTGGAGGGGCAAGGAGCCCAATCTCTTTTCCCTACTGCAGAACCTGATCACAGTCGTCCCTATACCTATCTTGATCGTCTGGAACAAAGTCTGCCTTACCATCTGTCTTAGTCCATTTTCTATAACAGAATACCACAAGCTGGGTAATTTATAAAGAATAGAAGTTTATTTGGCTCACAGTTCTGAAGGCTGGGAAATCCAACAGCATAGCACTGCATCTGGTGAGCATGACAAGTGAGTACACAAGACAGAAACAAAATAGGGATGGACTTACCCTTGTATCAGGAGTCCACTACGGTAATGACTAGCCTGTTCCAATGATAATGGCATTAATCCATTCATGGGGGCAAAGTCCTCATGGCCTAATCACCTCTTAAAAGTTCCACTTCTTCATACTGTAAACAAATGGTAGTTACATTTCAGCATGAGTTTTGGAGAAGACATTCAAATCATAGCACCAACTTAAAAAAAAGGGAATGGAGAAGAGAAATGGAATAGGTGGGGGCACTAACAAAAAGAAAGAGAGAAAAGAAGGAACAAGAAGAGGCTGCTATATCTATGGGAATCTGAAAAGCAATAGAAGGTCTATGTCCCAGTACAATGAATGACATCATTTTCTTTCCATAACACAGGTTTTAGTAGAAGATGAAGGAAAAACACAGAGGCATGCCTGGGCGGAATGTGGATAACAAGGAGGTCTAAGGAGCACAATGATTGTGCCCAAATGGAAAAGACTAAAGTTGCAGGGCTGGCTATGCATGGGCCATCTTGCATCTCAGGAACCTAAGTGCACTGAGAGAGGATGAGGATGGGAGTTCAGGGTGCCAGGATCCCACTTCTGGGAACTGAGTACTCAGGAACACACAGAGATGCTCACACACAGAGAATGATGCTTATAAAGTCACTTACTATGATTGGTGATGAGGAGGGCTGGTCTGTGCTCTAATCTACCTGCCAAGGCTTATGAAGATGTCAAGATGGAGCCCGATGATGTCCTGTCTCTCTAGCTGGTCTTAAGGTTAGATCGTGTGTGCATCCTTGGGGGAAGGGAATGGATGTAAAACTGAGCAACCCTATTTCCTGAGACAAGGACAGGACCAGACCCTCTCCTTGACAGAGAGAATCAGGCCCCCTTGGAAGATGTTGCATGGTCCACTCTGCCTTGCCTGTCTGAAGGAACATCATCATGCCCCTGCAATTTCTTTCCCAGACCTCATGCCTGAGAGGGCCTTGTCAGTGAAGCAGTTATTTAGGGGGGTGGGGCTTTAGGGTCCTTCTGTTGACCAAACATTGGCCTGTTAGAGAGTAAGTTCATCTGCTTTCGTGGCAGAACCCATGAAAGCTGCTGAGGGCATCCAAGAATTCCTGGACTCTAGGAGTTAGTTGTAAGGAAGCCACAGGGCTTGGGGAAAATCTTGGTATCCAGTTAAACTGACCTGTGGTGTTTTGGACCTCTCGAGGCTAGAACTTGGTTGTAATAAATAAACATTGCTCCTATGGCATTCTACAGTGTGCAAAGTGCTTTCACCTTCACCAGCTCTTGTTTTCTAACAATAGTACTGTGGAGTTGCTGATGAGCAATCTAACTAAAGAGGTGATTAAGAGGAGTTCCCAGGGTCACATTGCTGATAAAAAGACTTGAGCCCAGTTCTCTTATTCCTAAATTCTCTTCCAATGCTGTGTTAGAGACGAGCCTGAGGGGGGAGCCTGCATTAATGTGATTGTTTTAATTTAGAGACATGGTTCCAAATGCTTTGCATCTAAGGTAACAACCAAGAGTGCTTTAGGGCCTGATCTTCAGATGGCACCTGCCCTGCTCTATCTTGGGCAACAGCCATGAAATCCTCCATATCATGCATTTTCATTTCTCAGTTATCACCGCTCCCATTTGGACTATTTTAAGAAGGAAATCAGCAAGCATTTCCCATGCTGTTTCTCTCTCTTTCTCTTTCTCCAACCCCCAGCCCCACCCCTGTCACCACAAATGCTGCTCACAGAGGCTCCCTTGGAATTTTAATAGCGTCAATCAGCCTCACAGCTGGGGGTAGAGATAAGGGTGCAGCAAGTTCCTCCCCTAAAGCTCTTTCCCCGGGTTCGAGAGTGTCAGTCTCAGTTCTTCAATTTGGGAGCCCTTTGCACAAAGACACACATGTACAATAATCAGTCCCCAGTGTGGAGGGAAGGGAGGAGGAATCAGCTGTGGCTCCCAGCCCAACCGTGCATCTCTTTACCTGTAAGGATCTCTGCCTCTTTAGCCTGGAATTCTAATGTATGTCCCTTCTACACACTCTAGCCAGCCTGCCTTCCCGTCCAGACTGAGCTGAAGTTGGGGAACCTGGCCAGTGGGCAACTCTTCCTGGGACACAGGAAACCTCTGTTTGAGGATCAGGGTTTCTAAACTTACAGCTGTGGCGAGACCCTGGAGCAGTTAAACCAGGTCTGCAGCTGCTTCCTGACCCTGAGCTTCTCCCTTTTTCCTCAATATCTGAGGAAAAAGGGAGATGTTGTCACCTTCCTAAAAATACTTGTTCTGTCCTTTCTTGTCCCCCTTTTTTTT
>NW_007248649.1:622105-626497 GCF_000164805.1 Carlito syrichta | reverse complement strand
AGAGATGAAGTCTTGCCAAGTTGCCCAGGCGGGTCTCGAACCCATGGGCTCAGGCAATTCTCTCACCTCGGCCTCCCAAAGTACTGGGATTATAGGCATGAGCCACCACTCCCGGCCTTGTCCCTTCTTAATACAATAAGCATGTCTGGTTTTTCTATCTCCATCTCTCAGATTTAACATGTTTTGAGGAAGAAGGCACCAAAGTTTTTAATAGGCTAAGTGGCCCCAACATGTTATTACATCAAGGAGGTGATCAGAGGAACTATATTGAAATATTCATTTTTGCCTCTTGCTGGTATATGTCCTTGGGCCCACTACTCAACCCATTCTGCCTCAGTTTTTCCATCTATAAAATGTGAACAATTGACCAGGCGTGGTGGTTCACGCCTATAATCCCAGAACTTTGGTAGGTTGAAAGGACTGCCTGAGCCCACGGGTTCGAGACGAGCCTGGGCAACTTGCTGAGACCTCATCTCTACAATAAATAAAAAAATTAGCCGGGTATGGTGGTGCATACCTGTAGTCCCAGCTACTTGGAAGGCTGAGGTGGAAGGATCACCTGAGCCCCGCAGGTCAAGGCTGCAGTGACCGTGAGCATGCCACTGCACTCCAGCCTGGGTGACAGAGTGAGACTCCAGCTTAAAAAAAAAAAGTGAACAATTCCTACACAAAATGGTCATTGTAGAGACTCGATGAGATAGTGCATATGAAAGCCTCTGACCCAGTGAAGGATTGGATAAAGGCTAGACCTTGCCCTGACACAGGCTCTTCCTGAGTAGAATACTGAATTGAAAAGTAAAATCCTCCCTTAACTTTGAAAATCACATTGTTGGCCAGGCTTGGTGGCTCAGTCTATAATCCCCAGCACTTTGGGAGGCCGAGGAGAGTGGATTGCCTGAGCTCGCAGGTTCGAGACCCACCCGGGCAACTTGGCGAGACCTCATCTCTACAATAAATCAAAAATTAGCCAGGTGTGGTAGCACGCTGCTGTAGTGCCAGCTACTTGGAAGGCTGAGGCGGAAAGATCACCTGAGCCCAGCAGGTCAAGGCTGCGGTGGCCAGGAGCAGCCACTGCAATCCAGTCTGGGCGACAGTGAGACTCCAACTCAAAAAAAAAAAGAAAAGAAAATCACATTGTCCTCCTGGGTCTTTTGCTTCTCCTCTGACAAGCACATTATCAGACACACTAAAGACTTCACACTCTTTGTTTTCATGGTTACTCACCCCTTTCCACTTAAACAGCAAGTAAGAAGTCCCCCTCATTTCTAGCCCAAGTCACCAGGGTAGTTCTGTTTTCACCATCTTCCAGTACCGTCGACCTGCTGGACTCCAGGATCCTTCCACCTCAGCCTTCCAAGTAGACGGAACTGCAGGTGTGTGCTACCATAATTTTTGATTTATTGTTGAGACGAGGTCTTGCCAAGTTGCCCAGGCTGGTCTCGAACCTGCGGGCTCAGGTAATCCACTTGCCTAGAATTGACAAGGTGCTGGGATTACAGGCTGAGCCACTGAGCCCGACCTATTCATGTAATTATATTTACTTTGCCCCAAATAGGATTCCAGGCAACTCCAAATGTTTTGCTACAATAAGATTTGAATTTAGATTAAGCTGAAGGTCAGTCGGTGAGAACACTGGGACTTGGGAAGATGAGCTGTTGGAGGGATATGTGGAAGCCAGGCACGAAGTCAGCACACAAGATGCACGTCAGTTATGAAGGCAGAACTGATAAGAGCTGGGTATTAGTAAAAATCCACATTCTTCCATTCTCTGCCTCAACTGGCACTTTGGGGAAAGGATTAGAAGACAAAACCACTGAAGTGACAACCATGGCAACGCTCTTGTTTCTTTCATGGACAGAAGGGTGTTAAAGCCATGGCCATCTCTGTGTGAGAGTCAGGAGAGGGCGGTACCATGGCTGCTTTCTGCGTGGTCTCCAACAGAAGGTAGACAAGTGTTTATCATCTAGGAAGCCAGCAGCAGACACTCCTAGTTTAAATGACCAACTGAGGCAACTTAACTTGGAACTTGGCATGGAAAATTCAAGCTAACCCTGACTTTGTGACATGGAACCACTGTAGACATCATAGTAGCTGAATAAATTAAACATCGATCAAATGACGTTGAGAGTTTAAAAACTAATAAGATGGTTACAGGTGTGTCCCTTTTGTTTAGGTTTACTTGGAGTCCATGGAATCACAGAGCTGAAGGGAAACCACGCATCTACCATGTGGATGAGTGTCTCAAGGTTACTGACGTAACCCACCCTAAAGTGACTGGGTGGCCACATTGGCAGAGCTCCTGGTGCTAACTCCAATGAGTATGTCTCTTCATTTTCTCACCCCATTTCTGGACTCACTTTCACTTTCCTTGCCTTTAATTCTGACCGTCCCACCTGTAAATTCCCATTCTTCTCTCTCTCTGCCTCTCTTTCCCTCTCTATTAGTCTCTCTCTCTCTCTCTCCCTCTCTCTCTCTCTCTCTCTCCACTTTTCTCCCTGCTGAACTGACTGCAGCAAAACTGCTGCTGGCGTTTTGACTGCTCCATCCCTGGCAGAACTCTGCTCTGGGGCCCTTTAGAAACTGCAGCAACAGGAGTTTTATTCTCCTGTTTCTAAGATGATATTTGGGTTATTTGCAACATAGGTGTTTACACCACACACTCAGCATTCACGTTGCTTCCTTTCTGTTAAACTATTGATTCTTTCTCTTGGCAGCTGATGGGAGGCTTTGATGTGGGGATATGTTGTCGTTCTTAAAGAAGGGAGATGTTGGTAGGAGGATTTACAGCTGTTTGAAGAATTCCTCCTCCGCCCTGCCAATTGTTCTGGAGGGAGGAGTCAGTGGTGCATTTTCCAGACTGGGGCAGCTTTCCTGAACTCTGTCTCTCTCTGAGAGGGAGAGAGAGGAAACTGAAGTGCTTCCAAATAAAGATCTAAGTAATGAGATTTGATCTAAAGGGATTTGTTATTAAACTCCAAGAATTTCCAGATGCAATCCATAGCACCAGCAGATTTTGTTCCTTCCAGACAGGCAAAAAGGGCTGCTCTATATGGGAACAAAGGGACACATATAGAGGTCCCCTTCACCATCCCATTTCCCCTTTAAATTTTCTGCCATAAAGACTTCTCCTGTTCTGTTGCAGCAACTCTCAGCAAGCAAATAGTGCTTTCTGGGGACCTCGCCTTTGTTAAGTAGATCTGCAGTGATACAGTAGAGATTTTAATGTGCAGTGCTGTGTTTTAATAGACTATTAAACTACAGCATTACACATTAGCTGGCTATGGCACAATTGCAGAAATATCGAAGATGTGCTCTCAGGAAAGCACTATTTACTTTAATGGGGAGATGCTGCAATAGACTGAACATCTCTGCAAAGCAAGCCGAGAAGAAGGCAAGAGGAGGAGGGGACCCGGGAGACGTGATCTGGGCGGAAGCAAAACCCTCCCCACATTCCCAGTTCCTGAGTCTGTGAGGGTAAGTCCCTCACGGGGTTGTAACCAGCCCAGACCTGGATGACTTGCTGCTACCTAGTAACAGGAATATTTTGCCAGGCTGTGAGTTTCAAGGTCACCTGGCACTCCAGGCCCATTCTTATGGCCTCAAGGTTGGAGCGACTTTGAGGCAGGTGGTCATTTGTCTTAGTTTATCGGGAGGGGGCTGAAGCTTTCATTTTTATAGTTTGCTCTGTTTTCTGTGACTGGAACAACAGAAGCACACAGTAGATGATATTCTTCTTTGGAAAAGTCATTTTGTTCCAAGACTTTCTCCTCCCAAGTGACTCCCACCTCTGCACACACTCACAAGAAAGTGGCACACACAGGTGCATCCATACACATGGACCTTCTTGTCTCAGCAATACATAAGGAACTCAAGGATTCCAGAGTCGGTTCACCTCTCATCACTTCAGAAGAGTCTGGGCTAAGTCTCTCCCCAGGAGAAAACCACCAGATTTCTGATCAGCTGTGATATCAGACAACGTTTCGGTAGCTAAAGGACCCCATCCAGTCATTATACAAAGTAAAAACATGGGCGGGTTGCTCTCTACCTGTATTATTCTGCAGCAGAAATAAACTTCGAGAACAGAGCTATCCAAGTCTTACCCAGATGAGAGCTGTGAACGGCATTTTCCAAAAAAATCCATCTGAACTCACTTGTTTTTTTCCCACCGTGCTTTCCTGCTATACAGTAACAATTAACAACCAAATTGCTAGCCGGTCTTGGTGGCTCAGCCTGTAATCCCATGCCTTTGGGAGGCTGAAGTGAGTGGATTGCCTGAGCCCACGGGTTACAGACCCGCCTAGGCAGTGAGACCTCATCTCTACAATAAATTTTTTAAAAAATCAGCTGGGTGTGGTAGCGCATGCCTGTAATTCCGGCTACTTGGAAGGCTGA
>NW_007248649.1:611447-621982 GCF_000164805.1 Carlito syrichta | reverse complement strand
AAAAAAAAAAAAACAACCAAATTGCAAATGCTAAAAAGAGGCCAGTGCCTTCCTAAGGTATGCTCCCCCCACAACACACTCTTTATGCAAACCCAGGCCCTCAGGAAGCCTGGCAGGAAGGAATGGAAAGACAAGGGAAATAACCCCAAAATCAGTAGTACAACAAGACTTCCCCATCTGCCTAAATAGTTTGCTCATTCAGCCTTGGAAGTAATCGTTTTCTTACTCACCCAGTGACATTTTATTCTGGGTGAGCAGACAAGAATGTTAATTTCATTCACACTCTCTCCCATGTATTATTATGAGGTGGGGGGGGTTGCTTTCTTTTTCTTTATTAGAGGGAGGCCTTGTGAATAGGCAATCCACCACCCACAGGGTAGGATTTGGGATGGTGTGAGGCAAGGCCCCTGGCCTCCCTCCTGCAGCCCATGCCTGTTATCCCGCCTTCAAAGCTACATTCTCTGGGGCTTGAAATCACAAATACAAGAAGAAAGTTTCACAGACTGCATCTTTAAACCCTTAAAACTATATTATAAAAATAATATGCATCTGGTCAAGTTTTTTTTCCCAGCTGCACAGGAAGGTATAAAATATAAAGGAAATGTCTTCTTCAGCTACCTTATCCCTAATATAATGTCTCAAAAGGAACCACCATTAACAGTTTCAACTTTCAGGTCTTTGGGTAGTTATTGTAATGGTAAGAGATTGATGATCTTAATTTCAACTCAGGAAGAAATTGAATGACTACCTGGCACGAAAGGAGACAGAAGCATACCTTCCCACCTTGATTGCTCCTCCATTTTTTTTTTGTTTTGTTTTGAGTTGGAGTCTCACTCTGTCACCTGACTAGAGTGCAGTGGCCGCTCCTAGTCATCGCAGCCTCGACCTGCTGGTCTCCAGTGATCCTTCCGCCTCAGCCTTCCAAGTAGCCGGAATTACAGGCATGCGCTACCACGCCCGGCTGATTTTTTTATTTATTGTAGAGATGAGGTCTCACTGCCCAGGCGGGTCTCGAACCCGCGGGCTCAGGCAATCCACTCACCTCAGCCTCCCAAAGGCGTGGGATTACAGGCTGAGCCACCAAGCCCGGCTGCTCCTCCACTTCTTAAACTGACTTACCATCTTGGAGATCAACTACAATCTTAACAACAATTCATTAAGAGTGGGCAAAAGGCCAAGTGCTGGGAGGGGCTAACAGGGAAGGCTGAAGACAAGTTTCTTTTACTTCTTGGCTTTGTCAGATTGCAGAAACTTCTCCTCCTTGTCCCCACCATTGGTTAAAAGATTGTAAGCATGGGAAGATGGAAAGCCTTGATGGTCAAAGTGAGGGCTTGCTTTAAGAACCTCAAGTATCCTGAATTTACCTTAATTCCTTCAGGAAACATTTATAAAAAGCATGTGTATTCATACTTGCACTTTGTGGCTAATGGCATCAATGGGCCAGTTCTTCACCTTTCCCTCTATCCACACCTTTTGCCCTGTAACTTTGCAATGTCTTCCTACAGTGTGGACAAAGTAAAGTTCCTATCCCTGGACCTGGTCACATGTCTTTCTTCAGTGACAAATAAGATATCATCACACATAGCACAGACACGCTGGTCTTCCTCCCTCTTGTGTTTCTGCCCATTACCAAGACAAGGACAGGCCTCATTGAACCCTGAGCCCTGAGGGGAGCACAGCTTTCCCAGCTAAGTAGCCCCAGTTGAACTTACCCAGTGGAGATGATCCAGGCCCAGCCTGGATCAGTTAGACCCCACAGACCTGTGAAAAACAAACATTGGCTGGGTGTGGTGGCTCACGCTTATAATCTCAGCACTTTGGGAGGACCAGGTGAGAGGACTGCCTGAGTTCGAGACCAGCCTGGGCAACGTGGCAAGACCTCATTTCTGCAAAATAAATCAAAAAATTAGATGGGCATGGTGGCATATGCCTATAGTCCCAGCTACTTGGAAAGCTGAGGCGGAAGGACCGCTTGAGCCCAGCAGGTCGAGGCTGCGGTGGCTGTGAGCATGCCACTGCACTTCAGCCTGGGCAACAGAGTGAGACTCCAACTCAAAAAAAGAAAAAAAGCAAAACAAACATTGATGGTGGTAAGTCCCTGCCACTTTATGGTTTCCATTATGCCACAGTTTTGTGGCAACAGCAATTGAAGTGACATTCCAATTTAAGCAGTATGAAAGCTTTTCCATCCAGAACTCTAGGGAGAGCAGCAGGCAGCTGAGCCACTGCTCTCACAGAGCTTACCTTCCATTAGGGCACTTTAGAGTTTACTCTCACCCATTACCCACTTAGTGCTCCTCCCCCTGTGCAGCAGCCCCGTTTTTGAGATGAGGAAACTGAGGCTCAGGAATGCTAAGTGACTTGCTGATGGCAACAGTCTAGTAAGTGCTAGAGCTGGGATTCAAACCTGGGTCTTGAAACTCCAAAGGCGATGCTCTTACCACTTACCCCACAGCATCCTCAACTTCTACCTTCTCTTGAAGTTGGTACCTCTCAATGGAGTGACAGTGGGATCTGACTTGCCTGGGAAGATAGATGGAAACTGTAAATCTGACCCAGAGAGGACTGCTCTGTTACCAACCAAACAAGGAGAAACAACTCTCATTTTTATCCCCTGAAATTGTTCCTCCTTGCAATTAAACCAATCTCTGTTTACAAGTATTTAGCATGATTCTAGAAATTGCATTTTGAAATTATGCGAACAGAGAGAGAAGGCAGCCCACACAGTGAGTGATTTCTCGTGGATAATTGGCTGCTGGTTCTGGCTCCAGTGACGCCTTCTTTTTTAGAGCATAATTAGTGATTTCAAAGGAAACTGTTAGAAATGGCCTAGGTCTCCAAAGAAAGGCTTTTCTAGCCCCTCACATCAGGAGATCTGCTCAAATGCATGCTGACAAGTTTCCCTTTTTGTGTTTCTCCTTTTCCTAATGACCTCCCAAGCTATTTCTCAAAGATCGGAAAGGCAGTGGATACACAGAACCCTTCCAGATATGGAGAAATCCCGGATTCCCATCAGAAATGCAGAATCTTTTTCTCTTTCCTTCCTTCCCTCCTGCTCTTCCTTTTTCTCCCTTTCTTCTTTCTTCCTATCTTTTTTCTTTCTGAGAAAGACACAGTGTTTGGAGTTTAACAAAATATTTATTATTTTCATCATTTTTAGGTTTAGATTTAAAAGTTTATATGAAAGCTTCTTTTCTCTCCTATAAGAGAATCTGGCTGTAAGCAATCCTGGACTACTGTGATGGTTCCATGGTCAGCAGAGACCAGGTTTCTTTATCCTCAAGGTCACCCCATGACCCAAGTTGGCTGCTGGAGTTTCAACCATTACATCTACAATCAGGCAGCAGGAAGGAGGCAGAGCTAGTTCCTCCCAGCTGAGTCAGATACTTTTAGGGAGATTTGCCTAAAGCCCCACAAAAGAATTCTATTTACAACTCACTGACCAGAACAGAGGCACATGACCATCTCTAGTTTGGAGAGAAGCTGAGATCAGTGCAGCTGAAAATTAGGGTCCTGCTACAAGGATGGAAAAAGGATGGATGTTAGAGCAAGAAACTTGTGTCTGCCACAGAAAGTAGCAGTGAAGAATTATGGACCTATGGCCTAGATGAAAGTATAGTTTGGTTGGTCTAATACAAACACTAAAGGGATTCAGTTAATTTGTCAGCATCGTGCTAGAAACTTTGTCTATTGCTCCGTTCTGTTCAAAAACGTTGTTTATGATTTAAGTGAAGACACAGAGAGCCCTCTGTCTATCTTTGCAGATGGCACAGACCTGGGAAGGTTAGCTACTACATTGGATATTCAAATCAGGATCCAGAAGCTCTGGAAAGGTTGAAAGCCTGGGGGAAAGAGAGAGAGAATTTAATAGAAAAAATGATAAAATTCAATCTTTAGATCTAAAAAGTTAACTGCACTATGATTTCACTTATTTGAGGAACCTGGGGTAGTCAAAATCATAGAGACAGAAAGTATCATGTTGGTTGCCAGGGCAGAGGATAGGAGGGAATGTGGAGGTATTATTTGATGAGTATTGAGTTTCAGTTTTGCAAGAGGAAGAGTTCTGGAAATGAATGTACAATGGTGATGGTGATGATTCTTCAACAATATGAATGTACTTAATGTTACAAACAAACTATACACTTAAAAATGGCTGAGATGGTAAAGTTCACATCATGTACATTTTACTACAAGAAAAGCAAAATTGAAAGAAAAAAAATGTAAATGTAACTGCCCAAGTGCAAGATGAAAGAGATGCGGTTTAGCTGCAGATTTAATCTCCGTGTGTTTAAAGGCGAGATGTGGCTGGGTTTGGTGGCTCAATCTGTAATCCTAGCACTTTGGGAAGCCGAGGCAAGTGGATTGCCTGAGCCCACAGGTTCGAGACCAACCCGGGCAACTTGATGAGACCTGTCTCTACAATAAATCAAAAATTAGCCGGGCGTGGTAGCACACACCTGTAGTTCTGGCTACTTGGAAGGTTGAGGCAGAAGGATCGCCAGAGCCCAGTGGATCAACCATGGGGTGGCCATGAGCGTGCCACTGCACTCCAGCCTGCGCAACAGAGTGAGACTCCAACTCAAAATAAAAATAAAGATTCATATATGTGTATATATGAATCTTTATATATATATATATATAAAGGTGAGATGCAGCTATCAAAAGGTATACTTGAATCTGGCCTTTGAATGGAAGAAAAATGAAAGTTATAGAACATCTACAACATGCCACATCCGTTTGATGGGTTCTTATGGGTCATTCTGGAAAGCAAGTGCTGCTATCCCCTGAGTCACAGAGAAACCAGAAAATGGCCCAGTTTCACACAACTAGTAAGGTCAAGGGCTCTGTTTTTTCCTTTATCTACACTTGTTCTCTCCAAAATATGACCCCTCTATTGTAGGGTTGGAGGGACTGCAAAGCCCTGGTATTCACTGCTGGCGCTGCCTGAAATTTCCACTGTAGAGACCCCTCCTTGCTCCTCCTCAGGGAACACAATCTAACTGGCATGAGGTAGTATTTAGCCAGGTAGTGTTAACAGCAATTAGTTTATCTGATTAAACAATTAGCAGTCTTTGTCACTTAGCAGAGAACCCGAGCCCACAGGAAGCAAAGCATAACAGATAGGATATGAAGGGGGAAAAGATGGGAGGGAAATGCCACAGGGAGTTGCCCAGAGGCTTGGAGAGAGAGCCAGAGGCTGGGAAGAGAGAGAAAGGGGGAAGGGAAAAGGGAGGCACTGGAGACCTATATCACCTCAGCAACATCCTTCAGGACAGATGAGGAAATTGAGGCTCAAGGTCAAACAAGAATTTCCCAACTAGTTAGTATCAATTGACCAGGTCAGTAATTTCCAGCTCTGGTCACACATTAAAATAATCTGGGGACTTAAAAAACTACCCATGCTGGGGCTCACCCCAGACCATGAAATCAGAATACTGGGGAAAGGGCCTGGGCACTGGTGTTTTTAGAGTGCCCAGGGGATGGGTGACCTTGGAGACCCTGTGGTGGGCTGCAGCGGGGACGTCTCTTCCCTGGTCTGCTTGAGAACTTCATTACCACCCACACACATCTTCCCTCTGTCCAGTTGCATAGCTTTGAGGATGAAAGCACTTTCTCATCAAAGGTCGGGAATCCCGGGAGAGTGAAGGATCACAAAACCTGGAGCTGGCCAGCCTGGCCTCTTCCTTCCTCCCAGGCTACCAATAGAATTCCCCTTTATTCCGGCCCGACTTCGAATCACTCCCTGTTCCATTACTGCCTACAATGCCTGCCCCTCTGCAAGCTCTCTTCAGTCAGGCTGGTCTGAAATACCCACTCTTCCGTAAATTGTCTCCCAATTTCAAGAAAAAGAGGCTTTGTCTGCTTCTTTGACTTTTCATGATTATGTAACCTGCTCAATGCATTTCCTTTGTGCTGCTGTTAACCATCCCTGTGGTTATACCTGTGCCTGGCTGGCAACTCTAGCAAAGAAGCAGAGAAGTTCACTTGGCACAGAAATTCTCGGGGCTTAACCCCAAGGAGTCTAGCTCCAAAGGCCCAGGGTGGGCTCAGGAATCTGTATGACTAAAAATACTGCCCACTTAGGCCAGATCTGCCCCTTGGTTTACACAATGTGGTATAAGATGTTATGGAAGATCTCTTCTGAGGTTACTGCAGTCTTATGTAAATTGTGTGCATGTGTGTGTGTGTGTGTGTGTGTGTGTGTGTCTGTGTGTGTGTGTTTTAGGGAGGAGCAGAGGAGCATGTCTAATTGTGTTACATAGGAATCACCCGGCGTTCATACAAGGGGAAGAAATTAATTCTCATTTTATACCCGAAGTAGGAAGTAACTTTTTCCACCAAAAGAAATTTAAAATTCCCCTTCCATCTTCACAGTGTGGAAAATGCTGATTGCAGCAGAGAATGAAAAGAGAATACAGACACAGAGCACAGGAGCGAGGAGGAGCACCTGGGTTTGCAGGCAACCAGCATTGTGTAGGGGTTTTAGAAAGACTCATCTTTGAAAAAATTAGCTGATAGAGAATGTAAGCTGAAACTAAAGATTTCCTTCAAATGAAACAAGAAGGAGATACTCCAACTTAGATCTCCAAGAGATAATAGCATTGTCGGACGCATAAAGGGGCAAAATCTCAATGAACAGAACTCAAGAGTGGACCAGAACAGAGAACATTCTCTTTGGCCCTGGTCAAAAGACTACAGGTTCTCATGTGTTCCATGTGTGTGTGGAGGGAAGAGACTGAGAACGGATATCATAGCTCCAAGATATGATTGTTATATGTGGCAATATACAAATAAACACCTAAGGAAAAGATTCTCTTATTCTAGAATGTGGGTTCAATGATTGCCTTTTTGTTTGTCTTTGGGTAAAATTTAAAGATAAAACAAAAACCTTAGGCATTGATACATTCAAACTTGCAGATTAAGGTAATGCCCTCACTATCACTGTCAAGATTTAGTGCCCAGGAAAATAGGACAGCATCAGTCCTTCCAGATCAAGCTCACATCAGGGCTTATTTAAATATGGGCCTGCTACGTGTCAGGTCGGTGCAGGAAGCAAATGATTTACCCAAAAGTGCACTGAGTGGCCCTTAGCCACTGTTTTTCTCATGTTTCTGACGACAGAACCTTCTTAAACTAGAAGTTTCTCTGGAACAGGAATTGTGCTCAACACTTTGGGGCCAGGAGGACTCATAAATTTCCAGGGTAGGTAAAAGAGTTGCAGAAGGAGGTGCTGGAGTGTAGACCTCAGTCTTGTCCCTGGTCAAGGCATCACCTGGATGGTATTCGGGATTGCATGAATGTTCTCTTTCCAGCCGTCACCTGGTTATGCCAGAAACTAAACAGCCCTTCTCCACTTCGTCCAGATCTCCACTGTGGGTAGTAATCTTCCTCCTCTTCCCTTGAAGTGTTTTATGAGAAATGGGAGATTAAGCAAATAACACACTATTGGGAGAAATGAAGCCTATTGCTAAAATTGGATTGACCTGCATTCCTTTGGGCTGGGTGGTTTAGTCTCCACGTTTCTCTAAAAGTTAAATCTTGACTAATTATTTCTCTAGGAGGATTATGATTAACGTTGGTTATGTTCAGAGGCACAAATGCAACGTTTGCTAGCTGCAGTAGATACCCAAAGGAAATCCGAGGTGAGAAAGGGAAGCCTAGGAGAAATAGATCATAGACAGCTGGGACCTGCTTCAGATGGATTTTGAATTCCCTTTGGGGGTGTTTAGATGATATTACTGAATTCAAGTGCTGAATGTGCTAATCTTTATGCTCTGAGCTGACCCCTTTGTGACCAAAGCCCTGTGGAAAGTGGTCAGACCCATTTAAACCTGACATTTCTGAAGCTGAGAGTAGCCCCCTTCGTGCTCCTGGGATTATTGATTTGATTTGCCCGGACATTTTTGTTTTTTTTTTAATCAGAGAGAGAGACAGCTGCAAAGGATGTTTGCATCTATTTTGAAGTTTCTGGACATGCGAGGACTTGAGGTCCCCAGTACTTATCTCCTTCCTTTCTGGACCGCAGGGAGCCCAACACTCTAAAGAGGTCCTCACACATTTTCCCTTGCTAACAATCTATTGGTTTTTCCAGAAGAGGCCTTGAAACTTGAAGTTCCTGATATCTCTCCTTCAGAGCCCTTGTGAGACCTTGCTGCTAAATGTACTGAAGGAAGGCCGAGTCTCACATCCTTGTTGGCTTCTTGCACTCCTTGGCCTCCTTCCTTGCAACTTCACCTTGACCTCCAGCTCAGAGTGTGAACTGTAGCATGTAGAAGGCCCAGTGTCCTATTCCTGGTTCTGAACTCGTATATAGTTAGAGTGACCCAAGGGAACATGTGAGTGCAGTGAAGGAAGTTGCCCTCCTGGGACAGGGTGGGGATACTGGCCCTGAGCTGGGGGACACTGACCCTTACATTCAGAGCCAGGAGGAGTTGAATTTCCAGGGTGGGCAAAAGGGTAGCAGAAAGAGGCACTGGAGCGTAGACCTCAGCCTTAGAATACCCGGTGAAATTCCCATGCGTGTACATTTAAATATTTGTCTAGATCAGATACATATCAATGCAATAGGGGGGTTCTTAGCCCAAGAAAGATAAACAGGGATCCATGATGGACTTCAGGTGGTCTTTAAAGCCTCTAAAGTCATCGCCAAAATTGTGTATGAGGTTTATGGCTTTTATCAGAATTCTGAATATGTATATGGCACATAAAAAGTTAACCATCTAATTGGTCAGGCATGGTGGCTCAAGCCTATAATCCCAGCACTTTGGAAGGCTGACGTGGGAGGATTGCCTGAGCCCGCAGGTTCGAGACCAGCCTGGGCAACGTGGTGAGACCTTGTCTCTAAAATAAATTAAAAACTTTAAAAAATTAGCCAGGCATGAAGTGTGTGCCCGTAGTTCCAGCTACTTGGAAGGCTGAAGTGGAAGGATCGCCCGAGTCTGCAGGCCGATGCTGGGGTGGCGGTGAGCGTGCCACTGCACTCCAGCCTGGGCAATGGAGTGTGATTCCAAATCAAAAAAAAAGAAAAGAAAAGAACCAGTGAATCAGTGATGTGCTGCCAGCACCTCTCCCTAAGTTACCTAGCAGCCAGGAGACTTCAGCATCATCAGAATAATTTCATGGCTAGGAACATCGCCTAGCCCAGCCTAGTCCCCTGAAATTTTGCCTCTAGTGAGAAGACCATCCTAAGCAAGACAGGAAACCCAGAGACCATGAAAGAAAATATTGACAGATGTTATTACAGAAAAACATTATAAACAAAATTTAAAATGAATGATAGACTTATAAAAATATGTATAATCTACATGGTAAAAAAGTAATATCCTGAATATACACAGAAAAAAAGTTTAAAAATTGAAAAAAGGACCAGAAGAATTCATTTATAGATGAGGATATTCAAACCGCTACCATTTAAGAAGACTTGCATAACTCCCTAGTGATCAGATAAATACAAGTTAAAACAGAGTAACATTTCTCGCCAACTAGATTGAAAAAATAAAGATCAATAATGTCTAATGTCTAGTCATAAACTGCTGTGGGACTATAAACTGGTGTAGTCTTTTTAGACAGAAATGGAACAGCTACTAATAAAATTTTAAATGCATATAATTTTTTATCCAGAAATTTCACTTATAGAAATTTATTCCCCAGAAAAGTCATGCAAGTGTGTACAGTGTTTACTGAGTCAATGTGATAGTAAAAACCTAAAGGCAATATAAATATTAATTAACAGTAGAATGATTAGTGATACATTATGGTTGAGCCAAACTGTGGAATATTATGCAGTCCTTAAAAAAGGAATGACATTGTGCTCACTTCGGCTGCACAAATACTAAAATTGGAATGATACAGAGAAGATTAGCATGGCCCCTGCACAAGGATGGCATGTAAATTCATGAAGCGTTCCATATTTTTAGAAATGCAAATCAAAACCACACTGAGATACCACCTAACTTCAGTTAGCATGGCCATCATTAGTAACTCAAAAATCAACAGAGATACTGGTGAGGATGTGGAGAAAAGGGAACACTTCTACACTGTTGGTGGGAGTGTAAGCTGGTACAACCTCTGTGGAAAACAGTGTGGTGATTTCTAAAATATCTAAAAATCGGCCTTCCACACGACCCAGCAATCCCCCTTCTGGGAATATACCTGGCGGAACTCAAATCACTCTATGAAAAAGATACCTGCATACGTATGTTTAACGCAGCATTATTCACAATAGCAAAAATATGAAACCAATCATGCTGCCCATAGAAAGTAGACTGGATTAAAATGTGGTACATATACATGATGGAGTGTTACACAGTCATAAAAAAGGGCAAAATTATGAACTTTGCAGCACCTTGTTTGGGTTTAGAGCCTATAATACTTAGTGATCTATAACAGAAACAAAAAACTGAGTACCACATGTTCTCACTCATGAGCGGACCCTGAACATTAATCACAATGCTATAAGAAAGGGATTGGTAGCTGGGCTCGGTGGCTCAGCCTGTAATCCCAGCACTTTGGGAGGCTGAGGCCAGTGGATTGCC
>NW_007248649.1:575841-611403 GCF_000164805.1 Carlito syrichta | reverse complement strand
GGTTGAGGCTGCAGTGGCCAGGAGCGTGCCACTGCCCTCCAGTCTGGGCAACAGAGTGAGACTCCAACTCAAAAAAACAGAAAAGGATTGGCAGTACTAGGATACTGCCGGGTTGGTGGGGACATAACATCAATAAGAGTACCTGATCTGAGCCGGGCTCAGTGGCTCAACCTGTAATCCCGCTCTTTGGGAGGCTGAGGTGAGTGGATTGCCTCAGTCCATGGGTTCGAGACCCGTCTGGGCAACTTGGTGAGACCTCATCTCTACAATAAATCAAAAAATTAGCTGGGCGTGGTAGTACGTGCCTGTAGTTCCAGCTACTTGGAAGGCCGAGGCTGAAGGATCGCCAGAGCCCAGCAGGACAAGGCTGGGGTGGCCGGGAGTGTGCCATTGCACTCCAGTCTGGGCAACAGAGTGAGACTCCAACTCAAAAAAAAAAAAAAAAAGTACCTGTCAGGGGAAGTGGGGACCAAAGGGAGGTCTAAACTTTACCTGTATGATGACCATTATCTACCTAATTCTGAATTGTACCCCCATCTTTAAAATTAAAAAAAAAATGATGTGAATCTTTATGTATTGATATGGACAAAGGCCCATAAAAACCTACTAAGTTTTTTTAAGTTACACCTATTTTAACCTTTATTATAAACTGTAAAACAATGTATGCATGAGTATTCATGAATATACATTTCCTATCGGCATACCCAAAGTTCTGGAGAAATGCATATTTATCTATTAATAGTAGCTTCCTCTGTGACACTGGGGAGTCACTTTTTAAAATCAGTTTCACTGTGTTATTGAAGTTTTCCATTTCTACTATATACTATTTTTGTAATAGAAAAATAAAACCAAAACTCTCTTTAAGAGTCCATCTCAACCCAGTTGCAATATTGTTTGTTTGTTTGTTTAAACTGCTGTCTTGACCTAGTTTTGAGACACTGACTAGCAGCTGGTCAATTCTCTTTTTTGAATAGCCAATTAAGTCCACACCCTCCACCACCTCCCTTATTGGGGTCTCACACTCCAGGGCCAATCAATACCCATCCTAATTACCCCAGGGCTAAGTGCCACACAACCAGAGACAGCTACTGTGCCCTAGAGCCCACTGAAATCACTCAAACTCACCAATCCTAACCCTGCTCTGTGCCTTGTGACTGATGCTGGTGCTTCCTGAGTGGTCCCGCATGATGTGTTGTGTTCTCAGGGAACTACAAATATAAACACTGTACAACTCTCCCTCACTCTTCTCTCTTGGTCTGCATCTGGCTTCTCCATTCCTTACCCTAGGTAGATGGTTGAAACACCAGTAAATCATGCTTCTCCATGCTTTCATGGAACATTGGTCAATACCCACTGCTCCAGAACAGCCCCATTTTATCTGCCTTTGTCTGGCATGTTTCCTTGGCATCCACACTGCTGACCTTTGCACAGGTTCCAATCCCTCTTCTCCCCAGTGCCTGCACCGGGTACCCCTTTGGCTCCATTTTGTGCTTCTGACTTTGCCTTTCCTATCTGGTCCAGCGTCTCAGTGGAGCAGTCATTGGCTGAAGACCTGCTGTCTTGCTCGGCTCCTACCCAACATGACCCTGCTTCATGAGAAGTCCTCTAGCAACCATGACCATGAAGCACAGAGACAGAGCCAACATCTGACAATGTCAGACCTGGAGTGGGCTGAAGTTGGGATCAGAAATCAGGAATATAGGTCATCAGGAGCTTGAAAACAACGACCATGAGCAAGCTGTTCTGAAGCAGTGTGTCATGAGTAGAGACAGGAATGTGTGTGAACACTGGAAGTTGGAACAGCAGGCTGTTGGGAGTCAGAGAGATACACTGAAGGGCAAAGTAAGGTAGGGGCCAAAAGGATGAGTGGAAGATAAGACTGCAGCACATCCGTAGAAGAGGCAGTGAAGGTGATGAAGAGCAGTTTGCATGACTTCAAAGGTGGAGTCTGAATCCTGCTTCTGCCCACTGCTAGAAGCACAGCCTCAAATACTCAAACCTCTTAAGACTTAAGTTCTTCATCTGGAAAAGTGTACATAATGATATCCACCAAGCCCACCTCATAGTCAGTGATGAGACTCCATGCCTCATGTCTCCCTTCTCAACAAACCTGAGATCTAGAAAACATGAGAGCAGCAGGTGGAAGAACAACTGAGAGACTCCTTGTGGAAGACGTCTTTATCCAGGGGTGGAAGTTTGTTACTAACATATCTCTGTTCTGGCTGTCTGAAGACCTTTTGAGAACTCAGGATGTGATGGTAATTGGCCAGAGAAGGGAAGAATCTAAGTGGTGGTTCCCACACTTAGTTGGGCTAGATTCATGGCTTTCACCTCTTCATGCTGCAATTCTAGCCTCCACAGACTCTTAGATTTGACACCCTTCCCGCCACCACTCCCCCTTGTTCCTCCTAGGTACCAAATTTTCTCTCATCCTTTCTTGGAGCTGCTATGCTAAGAGTAACACATCTGCATCCAAAATCTTGAGGCAAGACATGAACTCCCAAAGCTACCTCTGTGCAGCCCCCTCTTGTTCTTCAATTCCTCAGAAATCTCAAACAATTTCCATTATTGGCAGACATGGTGTTTCCTTGTTGAGTGCCACTTTTATACAACTGGAATTTGTAGACAAGAAAAATACAGCTGTTACACAGCATAACAGAGCTTTTATGTTGCTTTGCAGGCAGGAGACTGGCGTGGATGCCACACACCTTCTTATCACGGCTTGCTTGCTGGGACCTCTATTCATTTTATGCATTGTGTATCTCGGAATTTTCCAGGAAATGGTGGAAAGTCATGTTGTTCACTCTCAGAATTATGCAAAGAGCTATTCTTTTTCTTGAGTGAGAAATCATAGGCATTCCAGAACCCTTTTGACTTAGGCAGAGCCATGGAGTGGGTTTTCCACGAAGAGCTGAAGGAATGACTTGACATCAGCTATGTAAACTATCCCTCTCCATGAGGTGGGAGCTCCCTGCTCCCACCCAAGCATGACAGCCATTCTGAGGCAGCAAGCCTTTAAAAACTTACACTGGACCTCAGTTCTTTTAGCTTTGTGGCTCCATTATGCATCGACTGAGAGCTGTAATCATTAGTTACATATTTTTTTCAATCAAAATAATTAAGCACTGTTTGTGAGAGTATCAGATTTGGCAGCCTGGGAGAGCCAAGCCCTCTGTTTGTCAGCACCAGGGTTCAGGAGAACCTGGAGCTGTGTAAGAACATTGGGGCTAGCGCCTTGTGAGCTAAGAGTCAGAGAAGGTATTGCCCACAGGTGGGAAGAGGAGCGAAGGCCTTTGTATTGGAGCTAGCCCTTGACTTCCCTTCTAAGAGAGGATCGTGTGTTGATTGTCCAGCCACATGGGGAGCATCTGAGAGGCTTGCATTGCTCTGAGCTGTTTTCATGCCTCAACAACCTGTCAGTGGATGCTCAGACTATCTACCTCTTAATTTATCAAGCAACCACTGTAGCTGCAAGTTCATCCTGTGGGTGTTGTGAGTTTGCTCATTTGCTCGCTGTAAGTATGCAGGACATAGTAGTAGGAGGGAGGATGATGATGTGACATGGAGGATGAAGAAGAAGAAGAGGAGGAGGAGGAGGAGGAAGAATGAACAGACTAGAGGGAAGAACCTCTTGGGATGAGGGCCAAGTTTAGCAGCTTCTGCAGGGAAGGTCTCTGAACTTCTGCTTAGGTAACCTGTTTCCATCATTCAGGGGGGTTCACATTTCTGTCCCAAAAGTAGGCTCAGAAGGCCAGCTTCGGGCCCGTGGGTCTGTAGCAGTTTCCCCACCCCCACCAAACACCTTTCAAAGCTCTGTTGTGGACCTGCACAGGGAGGGCGTTTGTCCCACAAGGACACTAATATGATACAAGCCCAGCCTCTTCACTCACTAGCTTGCCCACATTCACCTGTTGATTAGACCTTCATTGCCGTTACTGAATTCGCTTTACCTATTCTCTGTTTCCATTATGACTTAGCTTAAGTCACAAGCCTTTTGGGGACTAAGTTGAAAAGACCTCAGATCCCTCCTTTTTTGGTGTCACACTTATGCCGGCCACCCCCTCTTCTTCCCTTCCAAACTCTGTAGAACTGTCATGATACAGGGCAGAAAGCCAAAGTCCTTCTGCTATTGCCCTCTGCACAAGCTGTTTCTTTCCAAGGCTTCAACTCGGATTTGCTGAGGCTCTCCATCTAGACCTAAATTGTCCATACAGTAGTTACTAGCCATGTGTGTGGCTACCTCAATTTACATGAGTTAAAATAAAATTAAAATATTCACTAGCCACTCATGGCCAGTAGCCCCCATCTTGAACAGTGGAGATATGAAACAGTTCTATCACTGCAGAAAATTCTGATCTAGACTTTCTACCCTGACTCTTCTTCTGCTTCCAGCCTCTCCTCCCTCCAAATTCTCATTGCTTTTAAATGCACACAAAAATATCCATAATTTCTTTTTGTCTATGCCTCTTCCCTAGATGAGGTTCCACCCATTTCTACATAAGAGAAAGCTCATTCGATGGCTTTCTTTAAACTAAAGGGCTGACTTTCCACTTCTGGTCAGTATTGTACTCCTCTGCTAGAATGTTGATGCATTGGAGTGATTTCTCTTTTTTTGGCGAGGGGAGTGGATGAGAGGGAAGCAAACTAGCCCCCATGAAAGTCAGCAGGCCAATGAAGAATTAATGGGTTGGACTTGGCTGAGCAGTCTAGAAGGTTTTGTGTATAGACATTATTGATCAGAGTTGGGCTGATCAGATCCAGGTACTTGGCTAAAGCATGAAAGACCATATCTAAAGATATGCAAACTGAGATGGAAGTGAACAGAGAGATGATAGTGAGTCCAATTCTCTCATTTGAAACGGCCCTGAACCCACTAAAGAACCTGCACATTTAATAATGAAAGGACTCACATCTGTGTAATGCCACAATGTGGGCAAATGAAATGGTCCAGTACTGGGATACAAGTAAATTGAAGAAAGAGGGGGAAAAATAAGTAAATAAAGCCTTCACCAATGAAATAAGCACATTCCAGAAAAAGCTTACTCAAGAATGAAATTCTATTAAATAAATCCCATCCCCCTGTTGATTTCCAGCATGAAATAGGAAAGTTATCAACAGTGCAGTAAGAGTTAAAGTATGTGGATGTGTACGTGTCTGTATTTTAACTAGAAAAAAACCCAATGATTTTTCTTTATTAAACAATAACAACAATATTCATGTTGAAAACAATACACTGTTCTACTCAAAACAAAGTCACGGATAGGCACATAGTAAGCAATCAATAAGTACTTGCTGATTGATTGAAAATAAATCACAAAATAAAAATACAAATTAGTAGTCCATGTTTTTGCTGATCATTTTCTTTCCAAACTAGTAAGTTGTTTATTTCACTGGCAATGACTTCTTCTTAGGAGTTGTTAGCACAAAACGGTACTTGTGGAGGTTGGACGTGTGCTCATCAGTGTTAGAGATTAGTCTGTATTACAAGTGGTGTTGGCTGCTAAGAGAAGACAGCAGGCACAAAACTTAAATTCCTTTCATTTCATAGTAGACTGTGGCTTAATTCATCCTTTAACGAGGCAATCTATGATTGGCATTTAGTAAACAGAGGAGAGTTACACCACGCGTAACATGCTTGGAGCAAGTCATGTGTCTGAGTGGCAAAGAAAGAGGCCCTTCCTGGCTAGGAATTTCAAATCAGACAGTCTAGTCTATAAGCAGGAACTGGGAATACTTATACTGAATGTAGCTTGTGCACAACAATTATGTTGCCAATAAAAGTTAATCAATAAGTGATGAAAGTAACCCCACAGATTACTTGGAGGGGAGGGGTTGGTGATGGTTCTCTTCCCACCCCTAGTATTAGTGAAAGTGAAGGCTTGACAGCCATGACAAAGAGACCCCTAAATCTAATGTCTCAAACAAGATAGAAGGTAGGTTGTCTCTCATATAACAACCCAGAGCCAGTAGATAAGTTCTGGTCTACAGGGTCATCCAGGGACCTAGACTATAGGGCCGCTCTACCATCCTCAACATATGGTTTCCACACAATTCGGGCTTTGCCAGTTCTACCCAGCATAAAGGAAAAGGAGCATGGAAGAATGTTCACTCTGCATCTTTAAGTCTAGACCCATAATGGCTATATATCACTTTGACTCATATTCCGTTGGTGAGAACCTTGTCTCAGTGCTACACCTGGCTACAAGGAAGGCTGGGACTTGTGGTTTCTAATCTGGCCCAGGCCTCATGTGTTCCAGCCATATTCTAGTCAAGAGGTGGACTCATAACCCCAAACTGAAGTAAATGACCCTCTTCCTCAAAATTTGAATCTTGAGCAGAATGACAAAAAAGAATGAAGAGAGTTAGAACTGCCTGATTCCAGAGGCAGCGTCCTAAAGTGAAACTCCATTGATTTCTGCCTCCTAGGCTCCTAGAACTGCCCTGAGTCCTGTCTGATTTTTCACTTTTCCCTGTGATATTTCTGTAAGTATCCTTTCTCCACAAGCTGACCTGAGTTGGTGTTTGTTGCTTGCTACAAGGTACAACTACCTCTCCGTAACTGACTACTGTTTCACCTGATAGCAAATATTTCTTGTGCATTTACTGTGTGCTAGTGTGCTAGACAATGTCTAGGCACTGGGATACCTGCGTGAAGAAGTCAGATTCCTGCCTTCCTTCACTGTGTCTCTCTCACAGCCACCTTTTCTGGTTTCCAGCCAGCAAAACTCCCACTTACGGGCTCTCACTGGAGTTTCAGGCTGCACCAAGGAAACTGAGATGTATCCCACTCTCCCACAAGGACAAGTGCGCGGTGAGGAGATTATCAATAATGCTTGAGCTTTCCTTGGGCATTCTCGCCTTTATTTTGCCTTGTTTTTATGTTTGCAATATGTAAATTAATTACCAGTGCATCTTGCAAGTGGATTTATGCTTGGCCACAATTTCACTGTTACTCGGCAGCTTCCACAACTCCACCAGCTATAGGCATAATTGTGGTGACAAGTTGAAATTTGCATATTAGCAGGCAGCAGAGTACTGCTTTACCAGGAAACCAAATGAGGGTTCCAGCCCCCTCCAGGCTATTATTACAGGCACCCAATTCCACAAGCACATTCAAAAACAGATGCCTTCATTAAGGTCTCCCCTTTTCCTCATTGTCATGCAAATCGCCCAAATCAGGGAGTCTAAAAAGTACTGGAGAGGTAATGGGAGAGCATCTTAAATAAGTTACAAGTCAATGTTCCGGACATACCTTGATTAATTGAGAGTTAGAGCAAAATACACCAGGCTTCAGCCAATGGGAACTTGCTGACAACAAATTATCTTTGAATACCCTCCAGTCATATGAGAAACTCCCTTTTGCTACTTCTGGAAATTCCATGTGGGTTTTCCCTCCCCCCACACACTTTTCCTTGAGGAATGAAAGTGGGAGGGAAGAAGAGGTGGGAGGCGTTGCCAGCTGCAAACATTCAAGCTTAATTAGCGGAGGACAGCGGTGCAGGTTTCTGGGCTGCGCCAGAACAAGTAGGACCTGCACGCCGAATAATAGCAGCCTAGCAGGATCCACCCCTAAAGATGTGTGATGGAAAGATGGCATGAATAATTCAGTGAGCACGAGGTCCTGAACCCACGTTTTCTCCCATAAAGAGGAAAGCCTCACGCCTCAGGTACCAAGTTTCAAGCCTATCAGAGCTTAATCTCTCTCTTTCAGAGCTGTGTTACTAAGTGCTGTGTAGGTGTGAAAAGCCTTATTACCATGTAATTTTGTTGGGAGCAGACTTCCAAGTACCTGCTTTACTTGATATTCACACACACACAAAAAGATCAAAATGAATTTTATTTCCTAACAATAGTCAATTTGGCTATAATTATTGTAAAATACTGAATCTTAAGACGTAGCACCCAAGTGACTTCCCACATTGCCCCCCTCCGTACATGAATATCTCCTTATTTATTGCCTTTTCCATAATGAACTTTGAGATAAACAACAGAAAAAGTAATTTGTTTTTTGACAATGCTGAACCTTTGAATAGAGAAAATCACACAGTTGAACACAGAGCGCAGTCCTGTGTGGTAAGTGGTATCCATAGCAACCAATAGATTTTATGCTAAGTCTGGCCTTTAAAAACATTTCACGTTTACCACTGAGAAAAAGATGGCCTTGATTTAAAAATGATACAACAAGTACCTCGAATGGGCACGCTTTCTGCTCTGGGCTGCAAACACAATTAAGAGGCATCTCCTCCGCACCGGATCACCTCAATAGTATTTGTGTCATCCTTGACGTACATCGTAGCCAGCTTGAAAAAAGGAGAAGGTTGGACGTTTTGTACTCTGCTGCAGGGGCTGAGGCAGTTTGTTTTTCACTTGTTCGCCTTGTATTTAACACCGGGAGTAAAAAATAGGGAGTAAAAATAGCATGTTGGCCTCTTATCTTAGTCTGTGATCATGGTGACAGTGAAAATATTATGGCCTGCTTATCTTGGGAGCGGCTCCAATCACACTGGCTTATTATAACTTGAAATAATGGATGGAGAAATACCTACCATACCAGCTTCAGAGAGGGCACCCTAAATTAGTTTCTGTTCACATTTAGAAAGTTGGGTACCAAAAATGGAATGCAGTAGTGGCAAAGGAGGATATTGCCTTAATAGTATACCTGAATAAAATAAGAAAGGACAAGTCCCCTTCTTTAGAGAGAGACTGAGAGCGAGAGTCAGAGAGAGAAAGAGAGAAAGACTTGATCAATGCTGCATCAAAGGAAGGAAACAAAATTAATATCCTTGAAAGGAGTTTGTTTTGCCAAGCTGTTTTTAAGTTCTTTGATAGCTTACTTTCTAAGATGACATTTCTATTTCCTTTTTCGAGACAGTTGTATTTATTCTTCAAAATGGAATTATTTTGGCCACATCAAGAGGTAAAGAATCCCCTCTGTGTACTTCCTCTTTAGATATTTTCGGTTGGAGTGCTCCTGCAAGTGACTGGTGTGATGGGCTGAACTGCACTCTCCCGACCCCCTAAATCCATATGTTGAATCCTTGACTCCTGCCCTTCAGAATGTGACTGTATTTAGAGATAGGATCTCTAAAGAGGTTAAGATGCGGCCATTAGAGGGGCCCAAATCCAAGCTGACTGGAGTACTTATAAGAGAACATATGGATACACAAAGAGACAACAAGGATGTATGTGTGCACAGAGGCAAGACCATGAAGAGAAACATTAAGAATAGAAGGCAGCCATCTGTAAACCAAGGAGAGAGGCCTCAGAAAGAATTAAGCCTGCTGACACCTTTTTAAAAAATATTTAAAGACAGGGTCTTGCCCTATCACCCAAGCTGGAGCACAGTGGCGTGATCATCACTCACGGCAGCCTCATAGTTCTTCTCCTGGGCTCAGGTGATTCTCCCACCTCTGCCTCCCAAAGCCCTGGGATTACAGGCATGAACCACAACACCTGCCTCAGCTGATACCTTGATCTTGGACATCCATCCTCCTGAATTGTGAGACAATAATTTTTCTGTTGTTTAAGCCACCCAGTGTGTGGAATTTTGTTATGACAGCTTAGTCAAAAGAAAATAGCTAGGGTGGAAGCGGGGTGTCCTTTTATGGAAAGAACAGCTTCTCAGGTGTGTTGGTCAGTACATCAGGGAAGGAGGTCAAGGTCAAAGAGAAAGCATTTGGCTGCTCTTTCTTCTCTGAAGTGTGGTTTTTCTGGGGCAGAGTGGGGGGCATCCTTCAAAAACATCCCCCCCCCCGCCTCCTCTGACTCACCCATCCAGAAAGTCAGTGGCAAACAGGACGGTTCTGTAACTCTTCATGATCGGCTTTGATGAGTCAAGGATAGATTCTGATTCACCAATATTTTATAAAGAGAAAAACTAATAATTTCTTTATACTGCCAAACACCTGAGCTGTGACCTAGACCCAGGGGGGTGGTGACACCAGAAAGGAACGGGATGGGGGTGGAGGGAGAGGCGGGACACTGTGCTTTGTCCTCACATTCATAAGCTTTGCTTGATGCCCGGGCCTTGGGCCCAGGACCACACATCAGCCACCGGCCCGAAGGTGTGAGTCATTCATCTTTCTGAGATAATTTTCTTCCTTCAGCCCATGGAGAGCTCTAGGCTATCTCTGACCAGGGAAAGAAAGTTGACTGTTTCACACGCTAAAACATAAATCACTCTCTCTAGGCCTTGTTAACTTTTACTTATAAACTGTTTTAATGTAGAACTGTCAGGACCCCATGAAAATAATGGGTGGTGACAGGTTTAGGATTAAAATCTTCTCAGGTAGTTAGAGTGGTGAGTTAGGTTATAAATTGCTTTTAAAAAGCTGAGGCACGGACTACGAGCTTCATATGCTTACTCCAAATGGACACCAATGAGGCATCTGGGACAAGAATATGCCAGTAATACATCTTAATTATTTGTCAGCAAAGCCATCTTAATAAGAGATGTCTTTCATTTTGATTAAAATGACCCTTGGTAATCTCTAAAAGGTCTTGTCTGAAAAACTCCATTGAATGAAAGAAGTTGAGTCTTCTGGGGTTTGGAATTTTATGTCTCAAGCAAGGACTGAGTCTGAAAAATGCATCGACTCATTTAAATAAATAGTGCAGGTGTCCAATTATTTAGAAGCATCGGTAATTCTCAAATGGCCTTATTTGCTTCAGTGCTAGTGCATCTCTCAAAACTGGTCATACCTCAGGGCTTGCTGGTCAGGCAGGGATGTTTACTCCCCAGGAGGTGGGGATTTAGAAAGGGCCGGGACATGCCATTGCACCCCACAGAGGAGGTAGGTGCTATGGAGCATGGTTTTGTGTGATGTGGAAGTTCAACAGGTAGGCCATCTTCAGTCACAGGGAAGCAAGCAGGGTTCTCCTGAGACTGAGAAGAATGGATGTTGGCCCTGGGAATAAAGCTTGAGGGGAAATCTGGGCAAGAACTGGCCTGAGCACGTGGTGGGGAGAGGAGCAGACCTGTACTTGTTAGACCTCAGGCCCAGGAGTTAGTTTACTGATCCTGTCCCTTCTGGCAAACACTTCTCAGTTCTTGGGGGACAGACAGGAGCAGGATGGTTTCACAGACACCCCAAGAGGTCAGACGATCAGGATCTTTCATTTACTCATTCATTCAGCACTTCTTGTATACCTACTGTGTGCCAGCACTCATCCAGGGCCTGGGATACTTCTGTAAACAAAACTAACAAAAATTTATTTCCATACGGAACTTACATGTTGGGGGTTCAGTTATTTCATGAAGCCTCATCTATTAAATGGAACCAAGGATATTTACATGGCTTGCTCCTCGAGACCAGGTATTCTTGGAAAGGGCAGTCCTAGGTGACTGGGAAAGCACTTTCCCAGGAAATGAACTAGAGGGGATGGTTATCTGTCTCAGAATCCCCACCGTCTTCTGGGTGGAGAAGCCCTTTGCGCAGCTTAGAGAAACTCTGCAATTCAATAACAACTCACTAAGATGTTTCTGACTTTTAAAACATGTAACTATAGTTACGGGGCTTCAGAGAACCATCTGCTAGACTTTAATTTGCTTCTTAGGACTGAGAGGATCATAAATCATGCAATAACACATTCAGGAATATTCTTTCCTCCATATTTGCAGCTTTTTTTTTGGAGTAGGAGTCTGGAGTGCAGTGGCTACCGCAGCCTCGACTTGCTGGGCTCAGACAATCCTTCTTCTTCACCCTTCCAAGTAGCTGGGACTACAGGCATGCACCACTACGCCTGGCTAATTTTTCTGATTTATTGCAGAGACGCGGTCTCACCATGTTGCCCAGGCTGGTCTTGAACTCGTGGGCTCAGGCAATCCTCTCACTTTTGCCTTCCAAAGTGCTGGGATTACAGGCCTGAGCCACCACTCCCGGGTTATATTTGCAGCTTTAAAAAGTCATATGTAGTATCATCAACTTACTTTCACATTCTGTTCTTGATGAATTGCTTTCCTATGACTTCTCACTGATGGGCAAGAACAAAATGGAATCTCACTAATATGGCACACAATGTTCCTAATATGATACTCTCTATGCAAATATAAAGTAATTTGAAATACATTTTCATAGGATTTTTAAAGTTTTTTCTCTATTAAATATATAAGACTATATCCATGTAATACCAAAAAATTTTCAACAGGTGCCAGACCCACAAGGATCTACAGGATGACTTTCTAATCCACTATCATTAGGAAATGCACTTATGATTGTATCTCTAATAATCGAATCCTCCATTTAGCAAACGTTTGTTGAGCACCCATATTGTGCCAAGCTCTGTTCACTTCCAGAAGCTCCAAATTTAGTAGAGGTATGTAATCACAGAAATTCCATAAAATATGTTTTGCTATAAAGAAGTATATTTGAAGATATTATGGCTGCACAAAAGTGAAAGACCTGAACTCTGCCTGGAAGATGCTATCCACAGAAAAGGACATTTGTACTCTCCTGAGGAATTTCTAGCAACTACAAACAGCATGCATAAAAGTCAGAGGGAGAAGAAAGAGAGCATGAAGCATTCTGGCAACTGCAAGCACATCAGACAAGGCTAGAACCTGGGGTTCATAGAAAAGAGTGATGAGAAATGAGACTGAAATATTGACCAAGGCCAGACCTTAACATGTCTCTTCAACATATGAGGGAACCAGGACTTGATCTTTTAGCTAACAAGCAGTCTTATAAGAAGGTTACTTTCTGCTGATTCATCCACACTTGCTCACTCCATCTTCTCTGAAACAGCAGAGTTCCAAGGTGGCACACTTTGTGCCCATGACACAAAGGGAAGCTAGTGTATCCACCTGAGGATCAAGTCTGGACCTCAGCTTTAAGAATTCATACAATTAGCAGTTTCTTTAAGTGGGAAAAATGTGCAATGATTTAGGAAAGAAGGGACCTTAACAGGTAAAAGAAGTCAAATGAGATATTTGTCCTGAGTTAGAAGCTTGAAATCCAAAGTCTGGGAAGCAGAAGCATAGTTCAGGATTTTCTGACCTCAGATATCTGAGGGGTTTTTTTTGTTTTTGGGGTTTTTGTGAGTTGGAGTCTCACTCTGTCGCCCAGACTGGAGTGCAGTGGCCACTCCCAGCCACTGCAGCCTCGACCTGCTGGGCTCTGACAATTCTTCCGCTCAACTATAGGCATGCGCTACCACGCCCGGCTCATTTTTGATTTCTTGTAGAGATGAGGTCTCACCAAGTTGCCAAGGTGGGTCTCGAACCTGCAGGCTCAGGCAATCCACTCACCTCAGCCTCCGAAAGGTGCGGGATTATAGGCTGAGCCACCGAGCCCGGCGTATCTGAGGTTTCTGAATGTGAAGCCCACTGACCCAAACTCTGTCTCTTAGGAAAGTTCCTAAACCATATAGTGTAAAACTTGCAAGACAACATTTTGAGATGGAGGATAAATCCAACGAATATACCATGTTTTAAAAAATAGTTCTTTTTGCCCCTTGGAACTTAAAAAAAAAGTCATATAAAGAACAATGTCCAGGAAATGTTTTTCTTTAGATATTGCCCAAACTACTTTCAGATATGATGAGATGGCATTCTGCCTTATTTAACAAGCCTAGAAATGAGGAGTAAGTGAGTCTATATCACTGGAGAAATTTGAAACCCTTTCTTTAAGTGGCACTCATTTGTTCTATCATCTGGGATGAGATCAAGCTTGCCTTTCAATGTGGAGAAGTTTGCGATCTGCTGACTGAATATTTGTACATGGACTCTCTCGTAGTTTTTCTTCAAACATCAGTCAACTGAAGATCTTTCACTGCCATGATCTCCTCTCACTGCCATGTCTGACTCTCACTATGGAAGGATTTTGGTCAACTAATACTTCTGTGGAGAGAGGTGTTGGGAGATTGAAAAGAGCCCTGTCAATTCTCCCTATTCCATTCTAGGATCTGACAGTGTCGTGATTTGTAGGGTGGGACAAAGCACTTAACCTTTGTGTCTCCGAAAGCAAATGATAAATTCTGTCCCATTTACACTGTTTACTAACAGATGGGAGTTGCACATGATTAACTGCTCTGTTCCCTCATTTCTTTGACCCTAAGCTGCCTGTCTCATGAGGGGGTGGCTATGCAGAGATGTGCAGCACGCAGAGCCTCTGAGAAAGTGATCAGCAAACGCCCGAGATGATAATGATGATGATGAAACTCACTCGACTTCTCAGTGAATGCCAGCCTCCCCGCGGGATGACATATGTGCATGGCGGGCCCTGCCTAGTTTGAAGGGCCGGAGGAACCTGTGTAAAGTGGACAAAGAAAGGGGGTTTCACCAAAAGCTGAACATACCCTACTTGACCATTTTGTCCAGCAAAGCCACTCATAATGACTAACTTGGTTCAAAACCAAATGGCAGGCCAGATCTTGGGTAAGTTCCTGGAGACTAAATCTGCTAAGTGCTGTTAACACTTGGCTACTAAACCCAATGAGAATTTCTTAGCCTGGCAAAACAACCATCACCAACATCTCTTCAGTCGAGAAGAGAAACTACAGAGCTGTGGAAAGTCTGGCCCCTCATTTTCCACTTTCTGAATCTGGTTGTCAGATTCTCTCAAAGTCTTCCACATAGCAGCAAAGGATGCATCTGTACCCTCAAGTGCCTGCTAGGATGAACTACAACCCCCATCTGAATTTGCATGTGTGTCTCTGAATCCAAATGAAGTTACGGGGAAAGATTTAGGGCTTTCTTTGAACCAGCATTTTCAAACATGTGTTCCACAGAATACTAGTTTTCTAGGTACTGTTCAAATCAGAATTCCTTGATCAAGTAAGTTTGAAAACTGCTTCCGAAAATCATGTCTTGAGTGCTAGGATACAGGGGTGAACAATCCACTTGAGGCTGAGCTCTCATGGATATGGCATGAGGTAAGGTCAGAAAAAAGCTTGAGATTCACCACATAAGTTCTCGTAGACAAACTAAGGACTTAGCTTTTTTTTCCGAGTAGAACAGACAGTCATGAGAAGGTCTCAAGCAGCGTTTATTTGCTGGGCGTTTATTCAGTGCATAGTGGAATATCAAACTCTTCAGGAACTTCTGAAAGGAAGAATCTGGAAAACTTTGTTGAACTTAATTCTATCCCAACTTATTTGACTTTTAATACCTACTAGCACACTGGGAAACAATTTTGAGATTAATAGCAGGATTCCTTTGCCTGTTTTAACGTCCTTGCCTATAATGCCCCTTTAGCAGTAAACACTGCTCCTGGCACAAGGCGTTCACTGCAAAATTGTCCTAGTTTTGAACCATGGCCACTTCCATGCTTCTTCCCCTTCCTCTTCTTTGTTTACAGTGTTGTATTGTTATTTGAATACGTTTATTTCTTCCTTTATGTTGTTATTCAGGGCATGTTAAGTGCTATATTTAATACATCTAAAAAATATAAAAACTGATTCTAACATCATAGAAATTTATTTCTCCTTTTTTATTATTTGCGGTTGATGCATAATCATTTTTCACATTTATGGGCTCACGTGATCCTTCCACCTCAGGCTCCCGAGTAGCTGGGACTACAGGTGTGCAGCACCACACTTGGATAATTTTTTTTTTTTTTGTAGAGATAAGGTCACGTTATGTTGTCCAGGCTAGTCTGGAGCTCCTGGGCTCAAGCAATCTCCTAGCCTCAGCCTCTCAAATTGCTAGGATTGCAGGCCTGAGTCACCATGCCCAGCCAAAAATTTATATCTTTTTTCTCCACACAGTCATTCAGGGACCCATGCTCAGGGAAGCATTGCCATTTTCAATGTGTTGTTTCCAGGGTTGCCCTGGAACTCATCTTGACAGAAGAGGAAGAAAACATGGACAAGTGTATATGTGTGTGCATGTCGGGGGTGGAGGGAGCACCAAGCCGAGGTTGGAAGACATCTAACACTTCTGTTCACACTTTTTTTTTTTGGAAACAGGGTCTCACTCTGTCACACAGGCTGGAGTGCAATGGCATAATCATAACTCACTGAATCCTCATACTTCTGGGCTCAATGGATCCTCTTGCCTCAGTCCCCCAAGTAACTAGTACTGTAAGGCATGCACTACCACAGCTCATTTTGAAATTTTGTATAGACACGGAGTCTTGCGATGTTGCCCAGGCTGGTCTCAAACTCCTGGTCTCTAGCAGTCCTCCTGCCTCAGTTCTCCAAAGTGCTGGGATGACAGGCATGAACCACCATGCCTGGTCTTCTAGTCACATTTAGAGCTAGAAAATGTCACATGGCTAGAGGCAAGGAAGCTAGAAAATGTGACTGCTGCTGGGCATGGTGGCTCAAGCCTGTAATCCCATCACTTTGGGAGGCCAAGGTGAGTGGATTGCCTGAGCTCAGGGGTTCAAGACCAGCCTGGGCAACTCAGCGAGACCTCGTCTCTACAATAAATCAAAAAATCAGCTGGGTGTGGTAGCACACACTTGTAGTTCCAGCCACTTGGAAAGCTGAGGTGGAAGAAGCCCATCAGGTTGAGGCTGCGGTGGCCGTGAGCAAACCACTGGACTCCAGCCTTGGCGACAGAGTAAGACTCTGACTCAAAAAAAAAAAAAGAAAAGAAAAGAAAATGTGGCTGCTACAACTTGGATGGACTTAGAGGCTATAATATTGAGTGATCTATCACAGAAACAAAGAACCAAGTATCACATGTTCTCACCCATAAGCGGACCTTGAACAACTCTCGTAATATTATAAGAAAGAGATTGACAGTAGTGGGAAACTGCCCGGGTTGGGGGGGGCACACCTCATCAACAAAGGTACCTGCTTAATGAACATTTGTGTCCCTATCCCTGAACTATATTCCTTATATTTAAAATTAAAAAGAAAAGCAAAGCCGAGCTCGGTGGCTCAGCCTGTAATCCCGTGCCTTTGGGAGGCTTAGGTGAGTGGATTGCCTGAGCCCGCAGGTTCGAGACCTGCCTGGGCAGCGAAACCTCATCTCTACAATAAATCAAAAAATCAGCCGGGCGTGGTAGCGCATGCCTGTAATTCCGGCTACTTGGAAGGCTGAGGCGGAAGGATAGCCAGAGCCCAGCAGGTTGAGGCTGTGGTGGTCTGGGCGACAGAGTGAGACTCCAACTCAAAAAAAAAAAAAGAAAAGCAAAAGCAAAAAAAAAAAACATGTGGCTGCTGTATGTACAGCTACCTCCCAATGATGGTTTACACTATGAGAGGGCTGCATAGGGTTTGTTGAATGCGTGTAGCACACTTCTGCTACAGACTTAATACGTTACTAGCTCTTTGAAGGAAAAATAAGTTTTAACACATTCATCTTTGTTAGGTTCATAAATGTATCATGGGGTTGGTATAAAATAGATGTTTAATAAATATCTGTTGAATTAAGCAGTAGTACATCTAAAACTTGTATATCTTAAAGACGAGGCCATCAGAAAACAGAACAAAGTGGCTCTCATGGTATTTTTGTTCGAAAAAGATACGCATTTGTGGAGAAAGTGGTCAGATTTGAAGTTTAATTTCCGCTGTGATTGATCTAAAAGAGGCCTTAGCAAGCAGAGATGGGTTTAGTGATGGGGATGGGATTTTCAGGAGCTTATCCACAAGTGAAGAAAGTTCCTTCTACATTCCTATACTGTGTTTTTGGCCCAGCCTGAATGCTGTCAGACATCTTCTGGGTCATAAATCACACGGAAGCATGGTGAGCGCTAAATCAATAGGGCTTCTAATTTTTGAGAAAGTAGGAAGGTGCTTATATAACCCTGCTGGGGAAAGGGAAGGCCATTGGCAGCTTGCCTTGTTTATCCTGAATCAGATTCATGCTTGGAACCCTCTCTGCTCCCTGGAAGCCCTTTGGCTCGGACGGCACCAGGGAAAATGCTGAAATCTGCAGTCTTTGGACACCCGATTTCCCCATATTATCTTGTTCTAGCTGTAGTCATTTTGCTATTGGAAGGGACTGAGGAGAGGTGTTTACAGTGCTGCACACCGAGGCACTGCTAACATTTTCTCTTCTGTGGGAGTGAGACGAGGTGGGAGCTAGAACAGAAAGAACATTCATCATCTGGGACACCTTCCCTCCCAAATGTAATCGTCATACCTTTTCAAAGAAATAAAGCATTTCTGGCGCCTATTTTGTATGATCTAGAAGTTTTAAACTCCCAACCCTTTACACCCCTATGATATGATCTTAAAAGCAAAGAACATCTGAGCAGAAACAGCCTGTACTTCAGCTCTCTAAGCTTCTCTGTCTCGCTTGTTTATTATCTACACCCAAAGGCTGCTGAACACTCTGGGTTTTCTTTATCGAAAAAGTGGGGTGAAACGTTTTTTTTTTTTTCTTTTCAGAAGAACCAAGATGGGGAGAGGCATCTGGCATACTCCAGACACATGGTCTGTTGCACCAGTCTAGTAAATTTCAACAAGGTTAGATATCAAAACTGCCCTTCACGGACCAGGGAGAGTTAAGTGGGAGAGAGATAAAAAGATATGACATAAATGATCAAAGCAATAAAACTCACTGCTCAATTAGTCAGTCAGAGAGGCAGGAGGTAGAGGGAATTGGTGGTTGAGGAAAAGTGTGTATTTGCTCTGCAGGGATCCTATTTATTTCCCAGTGTCACCCTAACCTTCTCCACGATGCCGCAGAATTCAGGCTGGTTGTTAATTTTATAGGAGATCCACCACCCCACCCACCCCTTTTTCCTGTTACTTTAAACCATTAGCCAGTTAACGAAAGGGTATTCATCATCTTATGCAAATCATGCTTCTCTGTTGATGACTGTAAGAGCAAACAACCCTGTTCCTATTCCAACTGTTGCCAATGATTTGAGTTTCTTTTCTTTTCCCAAGATAGTGTGATCGGCCACATTGAAAGCAAGAGTCCTTTAAGGTCCACTTGGCAACTGCTAGACACTTATATGAATATATGTTTTTAGAGGCTTAACATGCAGTACACAAGTCCTGATAGTAGGCATTTCTGACAGCGGCTCCTGGTCTGACCCTGGAGGGTGTTCTAGGAAACCCAGAACTAGGGCAACATTAGATGTGCCCCAGAAAATTTGGTCTGTCATCGAGAAAGAGCAATTTATATTTGGAGGAACTGGTGTATGCTAATAACCACTTTTGAATTTTTCTAATATGGTCTAAATTAGCCCTAGTACTTGCAAGGTCTAGCTACCTAATGAGAACAATTATTTCCGGATTTCCATTAAATTGAATTAAAGAAGTATTTTATTCATTTTTATTTGTAATTTTTTCATTATAAAGGTAATATAGCCCCATTATATAGAATATGAAAAACATATTGGGGGAAAAAAAAGGCTCCCATAATCCCCTGCCCTCATAAGACCACTGTATTGATCTCGGTAACTGAATAATATTTAAGAAGATCTACAGTGGAACATACAGGGAGGTAGAATAAACAACCACAGCCACAAAAGAGGCTTACAGTCTGGTTGGGGTGGTCCTATATATGCATTTGACTCAAATAACAGAATGCTGCAGTGCATGATACAGTCCCAAATGACGGGGATAGGACGGTAAAGGGAAGAAATGCATAAAGGTTAGTATCCAGGTGAGCTCCACAAAGTCATGGGAAATAAGTAGCACCTTAAAAGGTGGACAGCTATGGTCCTGTGGAAAGGCTGCCAGAGTCAGGCCAAAGGGAAAAGGGAGTGAAGTTGTGAGAGCTAGGAAATAAAGCCAGCATATTTGTAAGGAATAAAGAATGTTGGCTGAAGCATTTAAATGGGGAACATCAGATATCTTTTGAGAGCAAGTGTAAGCCTTTGTAGCACAGCCTAGAAAGTCCTTGTGGGAAGGAGCTGTGTTCTCCTGTTTGCCAGCACAACATCTGTCACATAGTAGGCACGTGATGAATCGTTGTTCTATAATTCATGGATATATGTCTGGAAAAAAGGAGATGCCCCATCAATAATTTTTGACTAAATAAATCAATGGAAGGGTGTGCTCAGATTATAGAAGGTCTTGCAAGTCTTTTTTAAGAATCTTCAGATTCAGAGATAATGAGAGGCTTACTATTGTGCTTTGTGAGTTCGGTTAGAGGAGGAACAAACAGACTCACAGTCCAGAAAGGTGAACGTGGCAGCAGGGTGCAGAAAGGATTGGAGAGGGAGGTACTGGGAGGGAGAGCGGGTGGGCAGAAAATTATCATAGTAATTGAAGAGAGTACAATGGGAGGCTGGAGGAAGGCGGGGATGGAAAGGAATGGAGAGGTGAGGGAGGAAGAAGCTTGAAGAATAATTGGATATTGGACAGAGAATGGTCTTGAAGAAGGCAGAGTCAAAGCTCTCTTAAAAGTCTTGAACTTTTCTATTTCAATTTCTGCTAAGGGCGTCTCCTGTGATTTCTAAGATTCTTATAGTTTGAAGTTTGATGTTTAGGTCTTTGATCCATTTAGAGTTGATTTTTGTGTATGGTGACAGGTAGGGGTCCAGTTTCAATCTCCTGCATGTGGTCAGTCAGTTTTCCCAGCACCATTTACTGAGTAGGTTCTCTTCTTCCCAGTGATTGTTGGTGGAGGTTTTGTCAAAGATGAGTTGGTTGAGAAATTGAGATTTTACTTCTGGATTCTCTGTCTTGTTCCATTGGTCTATATGCCTGTTCTTGTACCAATTCCCAGCTGTTTTGATTATTGTAACCTTAGAATAAAGTTTAAGGTCCAGAAGTGTGATACCTCCTGCTTTTTTTTCTTTTGCTGAGGATCATTTTGGCTATTCACGGTCATTTGTTTCCATATAAATATCTGTATTGTTGTTTCCAAGTCTGAGTAGAATGGTGTTGGTAATTTAATGGGTATTGTGTTGAATCTGTAGATTGCCTTGGATAGGATAGACATCCTAACAATGTTGATTCTTCCAACGCATGAGCGTGGAATATTTTTTCATTTGTTTGTGTCTTCTTTGATTTCTTTGAGGAGTGTTTTGTAGTTTTCGTTGTAAAGGTCTTTCACATCTCTGGTTAGGAAGATGTCAAAGTCTTTCATTTTTTTGTGGCTATTGTGAATAGGATTATGCTTTTTATTTGATTCTCTGCCTATCTGTCGTTGGTGTCTAAAACTGTAACTGTGCTTTGCACGTGAATTGTGTATGCCGAGACTTTGCCAAAGTTCTTTATCAGTGCGAGATGGCTTTTGACAGATTCTCTTGGGTTTTTAAAGTATAGGATCATATCATCAGCAGAGAGGGATGACTTGACTACCTCTTTTTCTATTTGGATAGCCCTGATTTCCTTCTCTTGTCTGATTGTTCTAGCTAGGCCTTCCAATATCATGTTGAATGGGAGGAATGAGAGTGGGCAGCCTTGTCTTAGTCTGGTCTTCAAGGGAAATGCTTCCAACAATTCCTGCTCAAACCCCCCAAAGTTCATGTCATCATAAAAAAGATAGACAAGTGGGACTTCATCAAACTAAAAAGCTTCTGCCAAGCAAAAGAAACCATCAGGAGAGTGAGGAGACAGCCCACAGAATGGGAAAAAATATTTGCCAGCTGTATATCTGACAAAGGCCTAACATCCAGGATCTACAAGAAACTCAAACATGCCAAAAAGAAAAAAACAAGCAGCCCTACTAAAAAGTGAGCAAAAGACATGACTAGACACTTCTCAAAAGAAAATATACAAGCAACCAACAGATACATGAAAAAATGCTCAACCTCACTAATCATTAAAGAAAGGCAAATCAAAACCACACTGAGATACCAGTGGTATCTACCTCCAGTCAGGATGGCCATTATTAATAACAAAAAAACAACAGATGCTGGAGAGGATGTGGAGAAAAGAGGATATTTCTACACTGTTGGTGGGAGTATAAATTAGTACAATCTCTGTGGAAAACAGTGTGGCGATCTCTAAAAGATCTAAAAATATATCTTCCATGTGACCCAGCAATCCCCCTTCTGGGAATATAACTGGAGGAATTCAAATCATTCTACAAGAAAGATATGTGCACGTGCATGTTTACTACAGCACTATTCACAATAGCAAAAACATAGAACCAACCATGCTGCCCATCAAAAGTGAACTGGATAAAAAAAGGTGGTACACATACATGATGGAATATTATGCAGCCATAAAGAAGAACAAAACTATGGACTTCATAGCAACTTGGATGGATTTAGAGTCTATGATACTCAGTGATCTATCACAGAAACAAAGAACTGAGTACCACATGTTCTCACTCATAAGTGAATCCTGAACATTTATCATAATACTATAAGAAAGAGATTAGCAGTAGCAGGACACTGTCAGGGGTGGGGGAAGGGCACATAAAATCAATAAGGATACTTGATCCCAAACTAGGCAAAGTAAGGACCAATGGGAGACCCAAACTTCACCTGCACAATGACCACTCATGTACCTACTCCTGAATTATACCCTACATCTTTAAAATATTTTTAAAAATAAAAAAAATAAATAAAATTTAAAACTTTTGAACTTGGAAATCTGGAGGTTTCAGTGAGGGAAACTGGGCAAACAAAAGTGAGCTCTCTTGGAGAGGAAAGGTTATATGCCTTGTTTGTTTGTTTATTTATGTATTTATTTATTTAGGTTGGGTCTCACTGTTGCCCAGGCTGGAGTGCAGTGGCACAATCAAGGCTCACCACCAAAGCCTTGATCTCTTGGACTCAGGCAATTCTTCTGCCTCAGCCTTTCTAGCAGATGGGAGTTCAGGCATGTGCTACCACACTTGGCTAATTTATTTATTTATTTATTTATTTATTTATTTATTTATTTATTTTTGTAGAGACGAGGTCTTACTGTGTTGCCCAGGCTCATCTCAAACTCCTGGGCTCAAGCAATTCTTCTGCCTCTGCCTCCCAAAGTGCTGGGATTACAGGCATGAGCCACGTGCCTGACCATATTTAATTTTTTTAATTTTATATTCAGGGGGTACAAGAGATGTGGGGTACAAGTAACTACACAAGTAGGCTGCATGCAGGTGAAGTTTGGACCTCCAACTGACCCTCACTACCGTGGAATAGGACCAGGTACCCTTAGTGTTGTTTGTCACATGGGCATATTGTGTATTGTGTACTGGTAGAGATTGGGCTTCTGGCATCCATATTCCCCAAATAGTACATTTTACCCAATTAGTAGACCATTTTTAACTTACTCTGTTCAGAATGACACTGGGACATTGAGACCAAAACACAGCCATGGGACTGTAATTTGATTGGCTCTAGAGGCACTCTGTAGACTAATGGTCATCAGACATTTTTCACCCTAATGCTTGTCTGCAAAAAATGTTTGCCCCTACATCCCATGATTTACTGTTATGATTTATTAGTAAATTATGTCTATATACTATTATCTAACATATTAGGTGTTTTATATCTACTGCAAATTATACATAAAACTGAACTTAAAAACAAAGGAAGAATTAAGTTAAGAAAGAAACTGTTTAAAAATATTTTGCTAATGTGGTGGCCTAATTTGACGAGCTAATGCTAGCATTCCAATGAGCAGGAAACATCAAGGTGAGGTTTATTGTGGATGATAGTGAATATAAATTCATATTTTAAATATCCTTTTTAATAATTTCACAGTATTCCCTTGAGTGTGACTGATGGATATCTTGTACCCAGAGTAAGAGCATCGGCAATGCTGTTCTCTCATCATTTGCTTGTACTGTATTATTAGTTGAGTGAACACCTGGCCTAGTTTGCTTAGGACATGTTACACCTGTTTTCTGGCATCATGATTCATAGTGCCCCCTTTACCCTCAGAAGTATCCTTATTTGGATGATAAATTAGAGTATTTCCCTAATTATTAGTATTATTTTCAGTGTTTAGTTTTATTTCAGGAAAATGTTAAAGCCTCTTGTCTACTTGGTGGGTTATTTGGTTTAAAAAGGATGATGCAACCCAAAAATCCACTTTATGGGCACATGTAAGCATGACATGCCATGCTGGGCTGCAACTGCCTCTGTAGCTGAGGGGCTCCCTGTCAGTCCTTCCGTGTGGACATCCATTCAGCCCTCATGGGTGACCAAGCACCATGCATGACCCATTGTCTGACTTGTAGACTGAATGGAGAATCACTGTCCACAAATAAATCATAATTTCCATCTTTGTGCCTGAAAAAGAATTAGATGTTCATTAGAACATTTGCTGCAGTGAATTGCCTTGTGCTGCCACTGGGATGTTTCCCTTCACTTTGGACTCTTCAAGGGTCTGCCTATTGCTATGTCTGTACCCACAGCTTGGCACTGTGTTTGGCATGTAGGAGGGGTTCCATGTGTTCAAGGATTAGTGACTGAATGAATGACACTCTCGAATGAATGAAATGCAGGATTAAAAGTGATGAAAAGAAACTAACATCATCTCACTCTTCTTGAGCACATTTTCACTAATGCTTTCATTTAATCCTTCCTATCATCCTGTGAGGTGAGTTTTTTGTTTTATTTTTTTTTTTTTTGAGTTGGAGTCTTACTCTGTCACCCAGACTGGAGTGCAGTGGCATGCTCCTGGCCACTGCAGCCTCGACCTGCTGGGCTCCTGTGATCCTTCCGCCTCATCCTTCCAAGTAGCTGGAACTATAGCCGCACACTACCACGCCCTACTAATTTTTTGATTTATTGTAGAGATGAGGTCTCGCCAAGTTGCCCAGGTGGGTCTCGAACCCGAGGGCTCAGGCAATTCACTCACCTCAGCCTCCCAAAGCATGGGATTACAGGCTGAGCCACCGAGCCCGGCTGAGGTGAGCTTTTTTAAAATTCAATTTTTAGATGAGATTGGAGTTCAGAACTACATGACTTGTTCAAGGTAAGTGGCAAGGCCTAGTCTGCCTGATTTTAAACTCATATTCTTTATTCTCTCTAGGAGTTGGTAGAGCAGAGGTAGTATTTGAAGGTATAAAAATGAGTGAGCTCTTCAATGCAGAGAACAGACAGGGACAGCCAATGTTTGTGTTTGGGGAATTACCTATAAGGCCCAGGAAGGACCAGATAGAGAAGGAATGAGTGGAGAGATGTGAAGAAACCCAGGAAGGGTTGGGGATGATGTGTGCTTAGGAAAGAAGGACTCTCGTCAGGAAAGGAAGGTGGCGTGTTCAAGGCTTGCATTGGACCAAAAAAATGGGGGATATGAAAGAAAGTCTGGCAGTCCTCAGAGGGAGTTATAATCAGACAATGGAGCTAAAGGCCACAATGCAGGGGTGAGAGAAAGACTGGTGGATGAGGAAATATGTAGAGGAGAAGCACACACTTATTTTGGAAGCTTCTCACTGAAGGGAAGTCAAGATCCAAGAGAGTCACACCAAATTTTTCCAAGTCACAGGAAGAGTGTGCCTTCGTGAGGCACATAGCAGAGTCGGCATTCACCCAACAGTCCACAGGCCTGCCTACATTTCCCAGCCTTCTTTGCAAATAGGTTGGAGTCATGTGACCACTTCTGGCCAGAGGACTGTGAGCAGGGGTGACATGTGCAGCTTTTGATGGAGTGTGGTTCCCTTAGAGGCCATGGTCCAACTTCAAACAGTCACCCCAACCCTTATCAGATGTGAAAATGAGGCATGAGTCTGTTGTGTTAAGTTACCCGAAATTGTGGGGTGTTGTCTGGTCAAACAGCTAATGTCAACTACTCTGACTAAAGAAAGGGTGAGAAAGAGAGGGGAGGGAGAGAGGTCTATCAGGATCCAGGAAAGAATGTGATTTAGAAGGGAGAAAAGTTCTTGACTTGAAGGCAGAAGAAAGGCCGAGAGGCCAAGAGTGAAGGTGGAGAGCTCCTGCAGGATGAGCTCATCTTCTCGGCCAGTAGAAAGTGAGGAGTTGACCACTGAGTTCACTGGGCAGGGGGTGATCACCAGACTGGGGCTGGGTGAGAGATCACAAGATCTGAAACAAGTCCATTTGGCCCATGCTAACGAGAGACTCAATGAGGGATTATCGAAGCCCAGCTGAAGGTGGATTTCTTCCCAAGAAAGATACAAAGAGCTGGAAAATGTCCAGAGGAGAACTAAAATGATCAAGGTAATGTGATTTTTGTATGAGGAGTAGCTGAAATGATTGGAACTCTTCAGCCTGAAAGCACAAAGTCTGAGCAAGATGTGATCAAAGGGCTTATATTATGAAAGGGATAGAAGGAGAGGAAGACACAGACTGGCTCACGGAAACTTGCCAAACTTGTCTGGAGGAGCACACCCTGAAACCTGAAAGAGCTAGTTTCAAGATAAAGAACCAAAGTGCCACTTTCCATGACAGAATCATTACTGATGTCAGGTATGGCTGCATATAAACAGAGCAGGAAATGGACTTCTGAGATTGGGTATTCAAAAATATGTACAAACATTACTTATAAATAAATAAATAAACAAGAGTGGGAAAAGACTGTGGTTATGAGAAGGAGAGACCTGGTTTTGAACTCCCCTTACTAGCTGAGCTCCATCATTCATTCAACAAATCCTTACTAAACACTTACTGTGTGCCACACTGAGCCACATAGCGGGGTCCTTTCTAATAGTTTTCCCTGATTTGTGCTCCTTGAGGCCACGTGTTCCAGATAGCATAGATTCATGATGGAGAGGGACCACTCAAAACATACACGGTCCCTGCCTTCATAGGGTTTCCAATCTAGTGGAGATGATAGATATCAAAATAATTGCAGAAATAATTATTTAAATTGCAATTTTGATAAATGCCTCCAAGGGCAAGCACAAGGTGATCATCTGGAGGGACTAAACTAATCTGGGCAGATAAAGGAAGGTTTCTTGGAAGGAGTGACACTTAAATTGAAATTTATTACAAAACCAGTAAGAATTGGCAAGCGAAGAAGACAGTGAGGAGAGTTCCAGGCAGAAGAAAGACAGGAGTGAAGGCCTACGGCTGACAACTTTCTTACCCCTTTGAGCCTCAGTTTCCCTATCTGTTGTAGTACATGGTGCTGGTGGCCCACCAGCCACTTCTCACATCTCATGGCTACTCTAAGGATTGGCTGCTAACAACTCACAGAAGCCTCTTTGGAGCAGCTGTCTTTTGCTAGCAGAGGCTGAAGTGCCTGGGATGTGATGGTAGCCCTGACCCATCCTCACTCGGGGCAAAATGGTGGGGCGGGGTAATGCTGTGGTGTCACTCATGCTCCGTGGCATGGAGGGACCTACCTGAGGCCAGACCTCACCTGGGATATCAACAGATATCCCACTTTCGCTTGACTTCCTCTCCTGCCTCCTCCTGGGGCCTCCCCAGAGAGTGCTCCCTCAATAACCACTTACTCAAGAATCTCCATCTCGGATTTTGCTTCCGGGAATGCTACCAGGATGGTCACCTTAAAGGAAATAATGGATTTAAGCCACATATTGATAGTCATGATATAAAGGAGCACGGCACTGGGAATCCCTGGCAGGGTGAGCCCTGGGGAGCATCCCTAGGCACGCCCCTCCAGGTGTCTGGGTACTTCATTTTGTGCAAGGATGTTAACCATACTATTGACAAAGTATATACATATCCATAGTCTAATTTGGCTCTCAAAACAAACCCTCAAAGTAGGAAGGAGCAGGTATCATCACAAGCCTCCAGATGGTCCAATGAGGAAAGCCAGGTCGGAGAGGTGCAGCTTGCTTGAGCTTACCTGTTGGTGTTGCTGGAACTCAGAGCTGCGACCTTAGACACCAAGCTCTTTGACTGCCACATGTTGTGTCCATGCTGTTGATGGGTGCCCCAGTAGGGACCAAGCACAGACCAAGACGGAAGACTTGCCTGACCTGATGTGGCATTTTTATGCCCTCCTGGGTCTGCTTTCATCTTTGCTAATTCGACCTTGAGGGCAAACATGTTCATCATGTGAATGCACACTCCACTTTTCAAAATGAGTGTCTGTGTTTTCTTTTTTCCAAACTAAATGAAGTGTGCTGGTTTCCTTTACCGCTGAGATTTCTACCCGCTTCTTCAAGTGCAAAAGAGCAGAAAGTCTTTGGATTCAACTAGCGCATAACAATCTAAAGAGGAAAGCAAATGAAATGGTTTGGGTGTCATTTCAGCCAGGGAATTAAGGATGTCTTAAAGAGCCACAGTCCCTCAGGCAGATTTGCTGCAAGGTGCCAGAAGTTTCTGGAAAAGGAATTCCACCCATCCTCTCTCTCCCGTGAGCTTTGAATAAGAGGGCGGGGTAACCTTGTGCATAACCTGTCTGGTCCTGAAATTCCCCAGGCGGAATAAAGGATGCTTTGGCATTTGTGTGATAGCCTCTAGATCTTTCTTTTCTTGCCTCCCAAGTGCACAGAAACAGGACTTTCATTTCTTGAGAGTTAATTTCCATCAGCAGCTTATTCTCCATCTAAAGTCACAATCCTCTTTGGGGAAGCAATTGGTTATTGTGTAAAGGATTTTGAAGTTACATACGAAGGATTATGACTCTATTTGGTGAGTAAGAAGCAGTATCAGGAGAACTCTTAAGCACCAAATACCCAGTTTTGATGAAAATAGTCCTAGTGGAGATAAATAAGAGAAGGAACAGTAAAATCTATGGAATTGTTGTAGGAGACAGAATTGTTAATGAGAACTTCATCCAAATATGGCATATCATTTCATCTATGGAGCATTGCGATGTATTTCTCCCAGGTGTGCTGGGATGCCCTGCTTATAAATTGAACTTTACTGGTTTTATGAAACTGTTCGTTCCCATTATTTTTATCGCACCGTTCTTGCCATAAACATAATCCCTGCCCTGTCTCCCTCAGAGGACTTCAGCGAAGAACAAATGGGAAAATGTGCTGTGCCTCAAAACACTGCATTTCTGCAAAGAGTTCTTCTCACTATGTGCAGTAATGCTTTTTCAACAAAAAGCCAAGTCCTCAGCACACTTGGTCCACGTTTTGAGGGCTCTGTCTTGACACAGTTCTACACAAGCACTGTTTTATTTCAACATATACACGAGTCTGACCAAAATAACACTCGTGAAATATTAACTCCAGAAATTTAACCCAGGATGCATAGAGGTGGAAAGATTGCAATTTTCATAATGTTAATCATTTGGTGTCTTCCACTACTGTGGAATTTTTAACAGATATTGTCTATTTGCAACCAGAGCCTGTTGGCCCACAGTTCAAAATGTGAACGTTAGCATCTCACGACTTTCCTGGAGCCAGGCCCATCTCTGCTCATGGGAGGTAGGTATGTTCTTCCATTTGGCAGTCTGAGTTAATTCATTCTTCAAAGAAGGTCCTGGTCCTGCAGATCCCCTTTTCCTTTTGGCTTAACATGACTTTCAGCTCAAAGTCATTTGGATTAGCCTCCTAGCTTTGGTTTGGAAGTAAACTCTAAGAAAAAGAACTCTGACATATACCTTGAAACTCATGTGACTCCACCAGACCAAAAAATGCTGCCCAGCAAAATGGGGAGATGGGCTCTGAACCCAGAAGTACATGTCACTCTCTCCTACTTGGGCCCATTTGCTGCGGATCGTCATCACATTTTCATGAGGGGAACAGGCACACGATTGGGCTCTTAGTAAAAAGTTTTCTATTGCATCAGCATTAAAGTGAACTTTCTATCATTTTGCGCTCTTATTAGTTCCTATGAATCATTTTCCAAAGTCGATAGTGTGAGCCATTTATCCGGAAGGCCACGAATAATGCTCAAATGGCTGTATATTTCCCGCACAGTGACAAGTGGCGCTCTTAATGATGACTCCAAGGTACCATGGGATGCTGAAGTGACTGTACAATCAAGGATCAAATGATGCTCACTGCAGGCTGAGGATTAAGTGCGTGTGATTTTGTTATGAATCACTGCAAAATGGATAACTCTTGTTATGCACAGGCAACTCCGGGTTGGATAAAATATTAACCAACAATCCTATTATCCCATGTCAAATAAGAAGAAAAAGATTACAACTGATATCTTTCTAACATAGAAGCGAGGAGAGCCACTTTGAAAACAAATCACCAGAGGACTCAGTATATAATAATAGCTATATTCACGATGATGCTGCAGCCCTACTTGTGATGACATTGGGATCCAACTCATGGTCTTGAGGCAACACAGACACATACAAATGCATAGGCTTTCTGAGCATAAAAGTCATGGCCTATGGAGGGCAGTGATTTTGCCACTTGTCGATAGAGAGAAGGCAGGAAGTAGCTTAGATCACAGCTCTGATTAGAAAGCCCCCGTCTTAGGTTATATCCCCATCCTAGTCCATGTGTGTTTTTATAAAGGAATCCCTGAGGCTGGGTAATTTATAAAGAAAAGCAGTTTAGTTGGCTCAAAGTTCTGCAGTTTGTGCAAGAAGCATGGTGCCAACATCTGCTTCTGTCGAGAGCCTCAGGCTGCTTCCACTCATGGCAGAAGGTGGAGGGGAGCAGGTGTGTGCAGATCACATGGCGAAAGAAGAAGCAATTGAGAGAGGAGGGAGGTGCCAGCCTCCTTTTTTAAAAATGACATTTTATTTTATTTTAGAGAGGTGGAGTACAAGTAAGGATAAACTGCACAAGTAGGCTGCATGAAGGTGACGTTTGGGCCTCCAACTGGCCCTCACTCCACCTGGGACAGGACTGGGTACACTTTGTTTTGTTACGTGTTCCCCACCCCCTTCTGGTAGTGTCCAGTGACTACGGGTCCCTCCCTTGTGCTAATGTGATCCCACATTATGAGTGAGAACACATATTCAGTTCTTTGTTTCTGTAATAGATCACTAAGTATGATGGCCTCCCACTCCATCCAACTTGCCACGAAGTCCATGATTTTGCCAATATTTTTTTAACAATCCACTATTAAGAAAAATTAAATTAGAGTAAGAACTCACTCATCACCACAAAGATGTCACCAAGCCATCCATGCAAGATCAGCTGCCATGACCCAAGTACCTTCCTTTAAGCCCCACGTCCAACACTGGAGACCAAACTTCAGCGTGAGCTTTGGAGGAGATGAATATCCAAATAATAACACCACTCTGAATGTGCTTGATCTAGTTTGATCTCGGAAGCTAAGCAGAGCTGGGCCTGGTTGTAACCAACCCAGGAGAGTAACCTATATCCATCTTCTTTACAGAAAGACTCTGTGTTCCTAAACTGGGGGGTTCTGGAAACCTGTCCCTTTGGGGTCCTCACCATACTGGTCTGTGGGAAGGTCCTAATGCCAGCTCAGGACCCATGGGTCTAAGATGATTTGTCAGTCTTAGACAAATCAAGATACTTGGTCATGGAGCTCGTGCCAGTGTTGTTCTAGATAACAGGATATGTCCATTGATTTTCAGTAAACAGAATACTGGTGCTTCCATGGCAGCAGCCATTGGAAAGCAGCAGCCATGGCCCTGCATGACCCCATGGCCATGGGCCTCAACAAGGGCCACAAGGTGACCAAGAATGTGAGCAAGCCAAGACACAGCTGCCACCGCTGGCACCTGACCCAACACACCAAGTTCGTGCGGGACATGATCCCAGAGGTGTGCAGCTTCACCCGCAACAAGCGGTGCACCACGGAGCTGCTCAAGGTCTCCAAGGACAAGCGGGTGCTCAAGTTCATCAAGAAACGGGTGGGGACGCACATCCGCGCCAAGAGGAATCGCAAGGAGCTGAGCAACGTGCTGGCCGCCATAAGGAAGGCTGCAGTCAAGAAGGACTGAGCCTCCCAGCACCCAATAAAGCCTTTGCAGAATCCAAGGCTCTGCTGCCTGGGGGGAGTGGACGCCGGCAGTGCTGGAAAAGGTTTTTATTCATTAAAAAAAAAGAATACTGGTAAAGTGCATGGACTTTGGTGTTAATAAAACAAGTTTTAAATCCCTTTCTTGCCACTTACCAGCCATGTACTTGCTATTGTCAAATTGTATAACTGCTCTAAACCTCCGTTTTTTCATTAGTATATCAATGATAACCGTGCTTCCAATGATGATATATACTTAAAGAGTCTCTGTGGCATAAATGAGATAATGTTTGCCACATCTTTGGCACAGCCCCCGGCACATGGTCAGTCTTTAACAAGAGCAACGATTATGTTTTATCTGACAGCCTCCCACAATCAAATATGCATATATGCATTTGCTGGCTTCCTTTATCCTTACCAATTTAATAACCTGATATCATGTTCTCACTCATTATTATAATAGCAATCATTATTGCAATTACTGTTTGTTCACGACACCTGAAATTATAATAATTATTATTTTTATCCTGCTTTCACAAATGTCATTAATAACTACTAACCATTAGATGTCATTAATAATCTCTGATTTCATGACATTCCACCCCAGTGTTCAGGATAAACGAGTTTGTTTTATTAGTGCTAAGGGCTGGCCATAGCGAAGGATACGTCTTTCTTTTTAAGCGAAAAAGTCTCCTGGAATGCTCAAGGTGAGCTTATTCTCTATTCTGAACTAAGCACAGCAACTGACTACATTTAATATCTCACCTAAAATATCTGGAAAGACCTTGTTCTGAAAGAAAACATTCGAGGTTATGAGGCGTGTGTGAAATCATGTGCACTGGGCGGGAATCAGCCATCCGCTGCACTGTGAGGCAGTACTCTAGAAGAAATAACGGGGTTGGTTGATTGGTTTTAAAGCTACATGAAATATCAGCTCTTTGTAGTAAACACCCCATAATGATGCATGAGGATATAAGTATATAAGCTAAGTCTCATTTAACTTCCATATTTTTCCAAATTATTTTATTTACTGGGGTTTTGCTAAAATTAAATTATAGCATGTAGGATAGAAACAAGAACATGAGACTTCAGCTTCAAAGAAGTAAGCCTCAGTGAAATGTGGCATTACTTGATTGATGAAATGACAGGGATTTTAGAGTGACGAATGAGGTGTGAAGGAAGGCTAGCATTCCATTTGGGTTCTAGGCTTCTGATTTTCTTCCCCCTCAAGTCCCTTGTGACTCTCTTTAGCTGCAGGAGTAAAGAGATTCTGGCAACCAGCAGGTGCAGCAGAGGATGCAGCGTGGGAGGGACAGAACCATGGGGCCCTCTTTCACCTCCTCTTTGAGAGGGTGGCCATTCCCACATGTACAAAGGCAGCTGGACCCATCCCTGAAATGATTTTCTGCTCAGGCAGTTGACAGACTCCTGTTTTGCTCCCTAAAGATTGACTGTAGACTTCTCAAGGTCAGGGACTAAGTGGTGCTCAGGTTGGTATCTCCAGCACTTTGCGCAAGACCCGGTGAACAGATGGTGCCCTATAAAGATTCCTGAACAAAAAGAGAACTGTGCAGAGTGAATCCAAAAATGGGTGGGTGTGGCATGGAAATGTGCAGGGCCAAAGAGGCGAAACAGTCTGGGCTCTTTCTGGAACTATAAAACAGACTCAGGTCACCTTGGGTCATCACTCCCTTCTCCCATTTTGATTTCTGAGTGGTAGGGAGATTTTCGCTGAACCTCATAAAATTTCATCTTTGTCAGTCAAAAATGTTGAAATATCTGTAATTAAAGATTCTACCTAATAGTAGGCAGAGGGATTAAGAGTACTTACATCAGGTGCAGCGATGTGACTTTGAATTCCGACCTCTCTGCTTAGAGCCCATATGACATTGGACATGTTACATTTCTCAGTGTCCATTCCTGTGTAGAACTGCAGAGTTGTGACAATAATACTTTGACCAATTTAACTGCTGCTGCTCCTTCTCCAAGGTTTGGAGAGCTCAGACCCTGTTTTGTTCCTTTTTATCTGCTTCTATTGTCCCAAAAGTAGGCGTTGGTCACAGCCCCCATTCTGCAGTGTGTTTTCTACATGTTGTTAGTCATTATACTGTTTGCCATTTTAAAATAAGATTGACATAGAAGCTTAAAAACAGGCATTCAATTGTTTTTTTCCATTAAAATAAAAAATTTCAATAACGCAGAAAGCATTTTTTGTATTTAATTATTCAAACTAATGGGTTTTATTGTAATGAGATTTTTGAAAATCATTATGATGGGCAAAGGACTGGGGCTTAAAATATTTTCATTTACAGATATGTTCTGTTTTAATGAAACCCAGTATGCAAAAATCTAAACTCAGGTAGATTGGGAGTTTTATCCAGGCTTATATTGTTTACATTACAAAAGGGGTAGTCTGCTTTACAAAAGCATTTATTTCAGTGTTCCTTGAAACAGTGAGAACACTATGGTACACTCAGAATACAACTTGAATGATTACCCTGTTATGTACACACAGGTGTTTCCTGTCAAGCAAGGTTCACCTGAGGAAAGTATTGGGCTGAGCCAGGAATGGCTCTGAATTGCATAATCCGTCAGAGAAGAGGAATTCAGAGGAGAGATTTGAGTGACATCCTCGTACAAGGTAAGAAAGGTTCAACATTCGACTTTCAGGCTCCTATCTAATCTTGATGTGAAAGCGTCTGTCAAATGCACCATTATATCTCTTTAGCTTAAACTGAGGGGTGTTTAGCGATTAAAGTAATGGAACACGAATCAGGAGTCGTGTTTTCTGTTTCTGTCTCTTCTAGCTTCCAAGTAGATACTCTTGACGTGTTCACTCTAAAACCGGTTTCTCATTTATGAAGCAATTATTTCCATCCTGGGAGATGCAGTAAAACCTTGTTAATGTTTTTAATCGCCTATGAACTCTTCAGACTCTAAGTATCTGGCCCTGTTGCCCTCCCCAGCATGTGAAACAATTGCCAGAAAGCCCTCTTTTCTCAACATTTGTCCTCACCTTTAAAAATAAAATAAGTGGTTATAAAAACCAAATCGGCAGCAACAGAATTAAGAAACAGAAAAACTGTCACCCAAACTGTACATCAAAACTTTCCCAAACAGCTTTAGTAAATAAAACTTTAAAATCTAGCAAGTGGACAGCAACCTGTCACTAAAGCTGTTGTACAGGCTATTTTATTCAAAAGAATTTGTTAAATCCATATCAGCAAATCAGGGCCAGTTTGTGTAGTTAGTGAAAAGATAGAAATATCCTCATTATATAGAAGTGGGCAAAACACTGAATATATCTCACAATCTAAGTTGTGAGAGTTTGAAAGTAGAGTTTTGATTATTTTAGACCTATGATCTTTGAAAGTAAACACTAGTTCTAGAATTGCAGTAGAATCAGATCATTGAATTTAATCATTAAAAATACAATTACTTTACTTATCTATTAAGGGAAAGCAAACCATCTTTAAAAGAAGGGATGTGGTAGATTTGTATTCAAAGGAAAAGGAAAAAAAAAGAAACCCAGTGATGAATTAAAGCTAAGGCTTAAGTAGATAAGTTATCTCCCTTCCTTTTGCTTCCAAGAGTCGAATTTATTCATTTATTCTCATTTGCTAAATGCAATATTAAACCAGTCTCCCCAAGCCGTAGAACAGTGGCTAGAACATCATAGTCACTCAGTAAATGAGTTGGCATTTACTGAAGTGCCCTATCCCGTCATGCTCAGGGTGGATGCGGTTCAGTATAAAGGCAGGGTGGGGCAGTACAGACCAGGCCCTATCCCAATCACACCGGCATGTAGCACCAGTTGGTAAATAAGGAGCCAGGTTCAATCACTGCACCCCGCTGGGGGCAGCCACCCATGAGCTGCAGGGTATTAGTTCACGTAGGGTTTTGAGTCCCAATAAGAATGAACAGAGAAAGCCGGGCTCGGTGGCTCAGCCTGTAATCCCGCACCTTTGGGAGGCTGAGGTGAGTGGATTGCCTGAGCCCGCGGATTCGAGACCCGCCTGGGCAGCGAGACCTC
>NW_007248649.1:566062-575821 GCF_000164805.1 Carlito syrichta | reverse complement strand
CCAGCAGGTATAGGCTGCGGTGGCCGGGAGCGGCCACTGCACTCTAGTCTGGGTGACCGAGTGAGACTCCAACTCAAAAAAAAAAAAAAAAAAGAACAGAGAGACATTGAAATAAGGAGAGGAACACAAAGTTGAAGCCAGGCTAGAAGCCAGCAAACCTTGATGTCGCCAAGTCCCTGATGCTTGAGGTTAGGATCTGTTGTGAGAATTCATATCAGGTGAAACCTGAAGATGGGAGACCACTGTTCCCAGCTGTAGGACAAGGAGCTGCATCAAGTGTGGGAATTTGGCAACGACATGGAGTTGGCCTGTACATGATTTCCTAGGTAGTGAAAAAAACAAGAAGGGCTTTAAATCTATGAGCCACTAACATATCTTAGAGTGTTACTGATTCACATACCAGAACAAGAATAATTATGAATAAGGGTTATTAAAATTAAGTCTTCCTCTAAGCATTCCACTCATACTGGTCCTAAATGTGATCTGGAATAGAGATTTTGTTTTTCCTTTAATGAGAAAGGCTTTCCCCTCTCTGTATCAAGAAGGCACTAAATAGGACATTCAAAGAAAGTTTAATACAGTACTATTTACAAAGATACAAGTTGAACTTAAGAAACTAAAAGGGATAGTACAGTGCCCATGTCTAGCAATTGTGGGTAGCCACCCGCAGGTGCCAATGATAGTGTTTGGAAAGGGTTTCCCACTGGAGTCTTTGTAGAGAGATTAGGGAGAAAGACACCCCACCCCTACTATCCCCTCACCCATTCATCTGCCTCCCCTCTTGCTGGCTAAACCCTATCCAAAGCCAGAGGACACACAAGCCAACCTCCAGGACAGAGCAGGGAGGAGAAGGGTAGAGAATGAACCTGGAGGGGCAGATGGAAGATTAGCACAACCTCACTGGGAAATTAGTTTATACTAAGAAAATTATAACTGCAAAGACATTGCAGAATAAATAAAAATATTTTTGAATATAATTTGGAGGAACTGATGAACTCAGTTCCATTTGACTTTTCAGCATATTTGATATTGGTGGTATTTTCTATAAAAGCTCCCAGCCAGTAGATATCTTTGGTTAGTTGGTGGACATCCTGAGAGCAGAAACCAGGCTTTATTTCTTATCCTTCACGACCAACACTAGGCCTGGCACATCAAATATCTTCAATAACCACTTGTTGAGTGATTGAATACATAAATTAGTTAATGAATGAACTATTTTTTGGTTTATTTAATTTTCTTGTCAAAGGAAGCTTTATCTAAAAAGAAAAACAATCACAGAAAACCTCTTTGATCTTCTACCCCCATGATTGAAATTTCTTCCCAAAGTGCGACCTTGGCTGTCTCCACCATTCTAAGAGGCTTGTACTAGGCATGAAGGAATATTTCTTTGGTGACTGAGAATCTAGCAACACTCAGGGCTGTCATTCTAAACTACAGGTGTGGGCAACAGGGCTGACTCTCAAGACACACAAAGTTTGCAAACACAAATAAATAAACACGTGGGAATTGGCATACCACACCAGACTGGTGGTTTATCTTGCCAAGAATTCTCTGCTGGGGTTAAATGTTCAACATTTTTTCACAAGTGCAACCTCTGATTAATTTAGGATTGAGATTTCTTAGGTTTCCATGAATACAGATTTTACTTCTCCATTCAATTTTTCCATCACTATCATATCTGACTTCTTTTCTGCTGTTTTCCAAGTTTCCATAATGATTTAACTTAAATTAGGTTTCTGGACTTTCTTTATTCTATTGCTCTTCAAATGATTGTTTTACTCTCTTTCATCAGTCTGGTAGGGTTTACGCAGGGTCATCTTATTTCTTCTTTCAAATATTAGATGAAATAATTGCAATTCTCTCTTAAACTTTCTCTATAATCAAAGTCCCTTAGTAATGTTACCAGTTTGATTGCTCTTCAACAAACTCCTCCAAACCTTTTCATTATCTTGAAAAGATAAGGGCCATTGTACTGCCCACCTTTGGTGTCCTGGGGACGGTCTGGGCCAGGGTTCTGTTCCAGGTATGGATTGATCAGAAAACATTGACTTCCACACCTGAGAACATTATAACTCATCTTAAGTAGGTTTCCTTGGATAATTTTGTTTATTGTTAGGTAATTTTCTGGCAATGGCCTCTAGTAATTTTTTATAGTCGACCTCTTATCTCTTGAGAAATACGACTTTTAATACTGGTTCTATTCTGTTTTCAAGGTAACTCACAATCGCAGACACATGGAAATCTCCCAGCATTCCAAGACTCTTTCAGTATTTACTTTCAACATTTCCAAAAGAGACGCCCTTCTTTCTGGTTGCTGTGGAAAGACTGATCCCCCTATTGTGTGAAAGAATCTTTGTAGACACAAAGATTGACCAAATCTCCCCGCAAGACCTCTGATAGGATTGAACGACCCAGTCCTTTCAGTCTGTCTCTTTTCCCTTCTCTTCCCTTCTTCCCAATCCCATTTCTTTTTTTCTTTTTTTTTTGAGTTGGAGTCTCACTTTGTCACTCAGACTGGAGTGCAGTAGCCACTCCTGGCCACTGCAGCCTTGAGTTGCTGTGGTCCAGCGATCCTTCCGTCTCAACCATCCAAGTTGCTGGAACTACAGGCGCGTGCTACCACGCCCGGCTAATTTTTTGATTCTATTTCTACTCTCCATCATGCACACACCATTTTCAGAGCTTACCTTTGAACTCTGCATGAATCATCGTTTATAGCTTAACTTTGAACTCTCCACATTCTTTAATTCCCTCCTTAGTTTAGTCCTGACTTCTTAAAGAAGTGACAAATTATACTTTAAGAACAAAATTTATTTTAAAAATAATATTTAAATTATACTATATACATATATGAGAAAATATATAAAAACAAAAAAAGTATACATCACAAAATAAATACCCAAAAAAGGATTAATAGGATAAAAATTGCTTCTAATTCTATCATTAAGAGACAACCATTATTTCCATCTTGCTGTATATACTAATAGTTTTGCGGGCTTTTTTTTTTAGTTGGAGTATCATTTTGTTGCCCAGACTGGAGTGCAGTGGCATGCTAATGGCCACCCCAACGTTGACCTGCTGGGCTCAGGCGATCCTTCTGCCTGTCTTCCAAGTAGCCAGAACTACAGGCACACATTACCTCGCTCGGCTAACTTTTTTTATTTATTGTAGAGATGAGGTCTCGCCAACTTTTTGATTTATTGTAGAGATGAAGTCTCGAACCTGCGGGCCCAGGCAATCCTCTCACCATGGCCTCCCAAAGTACTGGGATTACAGGCTTGAGCCACTGCGCCTGGCCCAAATAGGGTTTTTTTTAGTAGAAAATCATATGTACACATTTTTAATAAAATAGGACAATACGGCTAGGTATGGTGTAGGAGGATTGCTTGAGGACAGGAGTTTGAGACCAGCCTGGGCAACATAGCAAGACCTCATCTTCAGAAAAATTAGCTAGGCATAGTGACATGCACCTGTAGTCCCAGCTACTCGGGAAATTAAGGCAGAAATATTGCCTAAGCCCAGGAGGTCAAGGGTGCAATGACGTGATCATGCCACTGCACTTTAACCTGGGCAACAGAGTGAGACTCTGACTCAAAAAAAGTAAAACTAATAAATGAATAAATAGATAATAAAAATAAAATGGGACAGTACTATTTGTAACTATCTTTTTATTTCTGGTGAATAATACATTGAAGACATGATCATGTCAGTAATCTTTAACATCATTTGAAATGACTGCATACTATTCCATTTTATCAGTGTTTATAGTTTATTCAATAAATGTCTTATGGTTTCCAATTTTAATCTCATTACTAGTGCTCTGATGGCCACCTTTATGCCTAATATTTGCACATGCCAGCAAATAAATAATTTTAGGTGGAATTACTAGAGCAAAGAGCATGCAAAATCTTGAGGGTTTCTATGCAAATCAGTCACATGGCTGAGGTTTGGAATCTGATCTACTGAGAAGACTGAGAATTTGAGGTAAAGGGAAAGATAAGGAGAGAATGAGGCTGTTTGGGAAGAACATGATTAATGAAGGCAATCTTAAAACATTCAGCTACAGAAAGACAAGATTGGAAGCTATGTATGTAAACAAGACATCTGTACATCCCTGAAAGACTGAGGTTCACATACTTCAGAAATCTTGGTCTCCTCCCTGACTCAACTGAAAAACTAACTTTATACATAAACACCTAAGCACTTCCCCATATATTGGTTGGCATGTTTTATCAGTGAAATATTTCTCAGATCAAAAACAAATCGTGAGACCATCATCTTAATAGAAAAAGGAGAGAGAGATTTGGGAGGCCGAAATGAGTGGATTGCATGAGCAGAGGGTTCGAGACCCCCCTGGGCAACTTGGCGAGACCTCATCTCTACAATAAATCAAAAAAATTAGCCGGGCATGGTAGCGTGCACCTGTAGTTCCAGCTACTGGAAGGCTGAGGCGGAAGGATCGCCAGAGCCCAGCAGGTCGAGGATACAGTGACTGGGAGCGGCCACTGCACTCCAGTCCGAGTGACAAAGTGAGACTCCAACTCAAAAAAAAAAAAAAAAGAAAAGAAAAGAAAAGAAAAGGGAGAGAGAGAGAGAGAGGATTCTAAAAAAGGAAATTCAAACGTTAGCATTGTTGATTTCATGTTGTTATTGCAAATTCTGCCTCAACAAATCCAAGTGCAGTAGGGTATATTTAACCATCATCCTTATGCCCTTTGAAATCAAAGACGTGAGATGACCATAGTGACTGTCCCCTTTGTGACCAGTCTAGTAAGGGTGTTGTCCCAGTAGTCTTAATATCTGATTGACAAAGAACCTTGGAATAAATATCGCAGGCTGAGATTCTCCTTTCTGAGTGACTCACAGATACAACCAGGCTGAAGAAAGGATTTGAGACTGTCTCCAATGATGCCCTTCCAACCATGACTTGAGAAAATTAATAATAAAATTTTATCATCCATCATCTTGGGTAGCCATGGGGTCATATCCTCAATTCTAGACTTGCATATTGCTTTAAGTTTGGATAACCATGGAGCCCAGAGCAAACGTAAGGCATACCCACAAAGAAGGAAGGAGAGAAGGCAAGAAGGAGACTAAGAATAGAAGAGTAATGAGAAGAGGGAAGAAAATGAAAATGGAGAGAAACTACTTCACTGTCCTCAGTGGCATGAGAATAATGATTTATTAATCCTGCTCTAAAGACTTCCTGTGTGTCAGAGCACTTGAGATAATGCATCCTCTTCTCCTCCAGAAGAAAAAGCTATTTCTGTACAGTTTGCATAGCTTTGGCCCTACACACACACACACACACACACACACACACACACACACACACATACACGCGTGCGCACACACACACGCACACACACATACACGCGTACACACACACACACACACACACACACACACACACGACTTAAATTATCTCCTGGGAATGAACAGAATGAATGTCAGCATCCTTGATGGACTGGTCTGTGATGAGCTAGACGTGGAGACCCAGCAGGAACGCACTTCTAGGAAGCCCAGCCATTGGTACATTGCATTGCCTTCAAGGCCTTGGTTTTAGCACAACTTGAGTGTAGGATCATTGCCGTCCATTCTCTGTCCACTCTTGTTGAGTGCTTTATTTAGCATTGACCTCTCCAAACTCATAATCCCCACTTCTTAACACTGTCACCCAGATTGGAGAGATGCTATAGCTGACGGCAATGACTGGCAGGAGCCTGGAAAAGTACAATAATATTCTAAGTTGCCTTTAGTCTTATTTTTATTTAGGCTAATTTGCATGACTGGTTTATGCCAAATGAGGATATTTTTCTTTCTCCTTGGAATAGCTTCGTGTTAAAATATCACCCTTTTCAAAGTGCCCAAATATTACTGTGCTGAATAATGAGGCAGATGGAAAATAGGAAGGGTGGAGCAAGTTCAAAATGCTTTATACTTGGCAGAATAAATGAGCTTTTCAGATCTCCAGCCTCCCACTACTTTATTCATCTGAGAGCACCTTCCACTCCATCCTGTGGAGATGCAAGGACCAGATAGGTTCCTGGAGTCGGCTTCCACGAGAGCCACATCAAACTCTCTCAGCCTCCCACACACAGCCTATTCAAAGGGCATGTGGCAGCTGTCTGTCCCCGGGCTTAGCATGACGTATTTTAAGGAGTGAGCATGCTCAGGGAAAGCTTCCAGGCTGTGGGCTGTGGGATTTGCTGCTTGCAGAAATCTGCCTGAAGCATCAACCATTTTCCAGAAAGTGCACCCAAAATCCAGTGCATTATGGAGTCTCAGGAAATGGAAGATTCCAAGGAGTTCTTTATCCCTTTCTGAGCAACAAGAGCCTGAAGTGACCACTAGCTAACTCCCTGACTAAATCGGGTTCACAGCTTTGTGTTGCTAGTAGCATGGATGTGTCTTGCCGTTTTGATGGACTCCAGTATTGTGCCCCCAGTTCTAGTGTGCTGGTCTCTCCTCCCTCTATCCAAAACTAAGCCACCCGCCAAGGCCCACGTGAAATATTCGCAGCTCTTCCAGGAAGTCTCTCCCATGTAGACGCCTCCTTTCACTACCAGTCCTTCTCTCCGCTAAACAATTTAGAGATTAATAATGTAGCAACAGGAGAGGGATTAAAAAGCCATCTGGTGAGCAGGCCCTGACACGGCTTAAAATACCCACAAAACAAAAAGAGAGGAGAGCTCACAGCAAAAGCAAGAACTTGGGAGTCAGACAAATCCGAGTCCATTTCCTAGACCTGGTGCTTACTAGCGATGTTTGAGGGTGATTACAGAGCCACTTCATGCTGCAATTTGGGGAATAGTAGCTGTACCGACCTCATAGGTACTAGGGTTTTTGAGACAAGTCGATTATGATTCTGCACAGTCTAATACAAGTAGCACAAATGGTAGTTAATACAACTGCTGCTCCTGCAGCTGGAATGAACCACGGATGACGGATCATAGGAGAACATCCATGGATGCCATGACTGATGGAGCCATGTTGAAAATGCTCTGGGTGGTTCACACATGTCAGGCTGTTGCAATTAGGAAAAGCCTATCAATGGGCAGGAAGACCTGACCCTCAGTCTCTTCCTGGGAGCTCACGGTGTCAGAGTTCATTCATGTCTTCAACAAATATTTGTGCTATTATGAGATGAGCCTTCCCTCAGCCGGAACTGGATATACAGCAATGAACAAGGTTGACAGAAATGTCTGCCCTCGTCAATCTTACCCTCTGATAGAGACAACACATATTTGCGATGTTCCAGAGGCACAGGGTGTGCAGGGCCGGGATGGTCCATTTGAGATATGATGGTGGGAAAGCCCAAGTGAGAAGATGATGTTTGAGCAAAGGCCAGAAGGAAGCAAGGGAGCAGGCAATGTGAGTACCTAGGGGAAGACACTGAGCTTCTTCCTTTCGACAACCCCTCTCTTTCTGTACCCACAGAAACTCAGCAAGCAGAGGGGCCATGAGCTGCATCTGCAGACCCAACACAGAATCAGGAGAAGGCTCCCAGGCAACCCCAGTGCAAAGAGAAGTGGTTCCATCAGACCAGGTAGAGATGTCCTGGTCACAGTGGCGGGGACAACTGGAGATCACCAAGGAGCCTCATGCAGCAGCAGGTGATAGTCAGAGGATGGCACTGGGACATCTGCAAAGGAGTTCTAGGGTGGCTCTGACTACTTTTGGGGGAAAGGGGTATCTATCCCTTGGCAGTTCTGTCTCCAGCATGGAGAGTCATGGATGGTGACTAAAAAGACTGAGAATGCCAACAACCTACATAAGAAGGACTGAGCTCCATCTCGGGCAGCACCCTGCTGGAAACCAAAAAACCCAATGCTGTCGGAACACCGGGGAGATGAGAGATGGAGCCACTCAGTGACACTCGTCTGGTTGCTGTGGTTGCTTCCTCCCCTTAGCTTTCCCTGCAGTGGTGGCCTGGAAGCATCTGTATGAAAAATGTCTCGTGTTTTTGTTAGTTTTTATCTTCAATCTAAGGGAACTGAAAGCATCTTGAAGGTAGAGACCAATTCTTACACTTGAATTGTCCACAACAACTTCCTTAGGGCTAAGTAATAATAATAGCTAACAGGATTCACCACACACCATTTTTCCAAGAGCCTCGTGGGTTTTAACACTTTTCACCCTCAGCCCCTCAATGAGGTGATACTCTTACTATCTCCAGGTGAGGAATTGGAGGCACCAGGAGGTTCAATACCTTGCCTGAGGCCTCACAGTTCATTGCAGTTTGGCTTGAGAGGTTATGCTACAGGCTGAATTGTGTCCCTACCTCCAGATTTGTATATTGAAGTCCTAACTCCCAGTGCCTCAGCTTGTGACTATATTTGGAGATGGGGAGTTTAAAGACCCCCCCCACCTCCAAATACAGTCACATTAGTGTGGGCCCTAGACAATATGAGTGTATCCTTACAAGAAGAAGAAATTTGGACATACTGGACCCACAATTAAGTTCGCGAACTCATCCTAGAAAAAGTGCTATATAACTCATAGCTGAATATCAGTAATCAACGATCACCTTTGAAGTACCCTGGGGAAGTTATGCACTGATGTCAGCAGCTAGTCCACCATCAGAGCAATTTTGGAACTCTTTTCTGGAATGACCATCAAAGCCGTCATCATATTACCTTTGTTATCCTGAATTTCATCAAAATGTCTTCCTTTCAATATTTCCTTTCTCTTTGGGTAAAGAAAAAAGTCACTGGGGCCAAATCAGACCTGTGAGTAGATCAGGGTGTTCCGATTCCGTTATTTGTACAGTGCTGCCAACATCAGCACACAGTGGCAAGTTCACAAACTTAATTGTCAGACCTCAACAGATAACAGCAACAGCTCTGATGGCCACTCCGGGAAAAGAGTTCCAAAATTGCTTCGACAGGTGGACTAGGCAGTGATGTTGGTGCATCACTCCCTGAGGGGAGTGCTTCGAAGGTGACTGTAGCGAGATATTCAGCAATATTCAGTATGTAGCACTTTCTCTAGGATGGTTAGTGAACCTGGTTGTTGGACCGTGTAGACAGGCACAGAAGGAAGACTGTGTGAAGGCACAGAGAGAAAGTGGCCACCTGTAACCCAAGGACAGAAGCCTCAGAAGAAACCACCCCTCTGACACTTTGATCTCAGACTTTCAGCCTCCAGGACTGTGAGAACGTAGTTTTTCATTGCTGCCCACGCCAACTGGGTAGCTTCACTTGGTCCATAATATTTTGTTGTGGCAGCCCTAGCCTACTAAGTCAGGTACCTCGTGAGCGTTTAGGAAAGACCTGGAAGATTCTGCTCCACTTATGAGGACACCCAGTTTGGCCCTGCCGACTCTTCTTTGCCATCATGAGGAGGTAAGTGGCATTTTTGGTTCCTGAGCATCCGGCATCCAGCAGCCCAAGAAACCCACGGGTTCCTCAGTGCTGCGCACGCCCTACTAGGTAGAAAAATGCGTCCTCGTCACAGAAACAGTTATTCACTGGCTTACACCTGACATATATCATGGAAAGAGATTTTTTTCACTCCTCAGTTCATTGGCTCATCCCACTGACGGTTACGGGATGCCTGCTGCGTCTCAGGCACCGTCCCGAGTACTAGCAGTAAAAAGGTGACAAGAAACATGTTAGTCTGAATTAGTCCACTTTGCATTGCTGCGAAGAGGTACTTAAAGCTGGATACTTTATTTAAAAAAAACAGGTTTAGCCGGGCTCGGTGGCTCAGCCTGTCATCCCGCGCCTTTGGGAGGCTGAGGTGAGTGTATTGCCT
>NW_007248649.1:560212-565909 GCF_000164805.1 Carlito syrichta | reverse complement strand
GTAATTCTGGCTGCTTGGAAGATTGAGGCGGAAGGATCGCCGGAGCCCAGCAGGTCGAGGCTGCGGTAGCCGGGAGCGGCCACTGCACTCCAGTCTGGGCGACAGAGTGAGACTCCAACTCAAAAATAAATAAATAAATAAATAAAAATAAATTAATTAAAAACAGGTTTATTTTGGCTCATCATTTTGCATGGCACTGGCACCTCCTAGACTTCCAGTGAGGCCTCAGGAAGCTTAGAGTGCTGGCAGAAGGCAGAGAGGGAGAAGGCCTGTCACACAGAGAAAGCAGAAGCAACAGAGAGAGGGGAGATGCCAGGCTCTTTTAAACAACCAGCTCTGCGTGACCTCACTCATTACCACAGGGCACCAAGTCATTCATGAGGAATCCTCCCCCATGGCCCAATCACCTCCCCCCAGGTCCCACCTCCGACATGGGGATCACACTTCAACATGAGATTTGAGGGGATAGCTATTAAACTATGTCACTATATTCAAACTAGGTCTGAGTTTATAGTTCATATTCATCATAACTGCATCAAACTATATATTTACAAGTAAATATAAAATTTGTTTTAATTGAGTAATCCTGCAAATCACGTAAAACAACCAATGTAGTTAAGGATTATAAAATAGAGATATATTTATTTTTTTCAAGAGTGCAATGGAAGTAGAAAACAGGGGAAATTGACCAAGGAAGAGGGATCAGCAAGGGACTGAGTTCCATTGTTAGGTCAAAATCCCAGTAGTGCCTCTAAAATGTTAGGTCAGACCAGGAGGTCTGCAATCCAGTGCCATGCCAAAGACACAAAGAATTAGCCGGGCTCGGTGGCTCAGCCTGTAATCCCGCGCCTTTGGGAGGCTGAGGTGAGTGGATTGCCTGAGCCCGCGGGTTTGAGACCCGCCTGGGCAGCGAGACCTCATCTCTACAATAAACCAAAAAATCAGCCAGGTGTGGTAGCGCAGGCCTATAATTCCAGCTACTCGGAAGGCTGAGGTGGAAGGATCGCCGGAGCCCAGCAGGTCGAGGCTGTGGTGGCCAGGAGCGGCCACTGCACTCCAGTCTGGGTGACAGAGTGAGACTTCAACTCAAAAAAAAAAAAAAAAAAAGACACAAAGAATTGCACAGAAATTAAATTGGAAAATATAGTTTATTTAGAAAGTAAATTAGAAAGAGAGAGAGAAGAGATTCACCTCCCTAAGGTGGGGGGGTGGCAAAGCTAGGAAAACATGGCGGCCATAGCTCAAAGAACCACATGGCCAGACCGAGCTTAGCAAAGCAATGGCAAATGGCTGCTTGATGTTGAATGCTTTTAAACCTTCCCTTTGATGGGGGGCAGGTTGTTAAGGTGACTGTGTGGTGGTCTACTCCGCATCATCACAAAGGGGACAGGTAAGCACAGGTACTGACGTCAGGTGATGAACAGGCAAATGGGTGGGTTAATCACATGACTGTTGCCGTGGTGATGGGGTCAGTCTGTCACAAAGATCGCGAAGGGCCGATCAGGTTAACTTTGCTTCTTATGGCTGGAGGCAAATACTTGAAAGAAAAGCTAATTAATACAGAACGAGCTGGGGAGGGGGTAATAAGACAATTATCAATAGCTACCTCTGAGAAACTGGTCTGTCCTTGGCTAGCGATTAGAGGGTAAATTAAAGTGAACTGCTAGAAAAACATGACAAAGCGAAGCAAAGTTAAAATAGGTGCTCTTTGGCTCGACTGACTCCATCTTGATCCTTTCACCCATAAGATGGAGAGGGTAGGCTGTAGTTAACCAAGCACAGAGGACAAGGAGAGTGTCCTCTAGGACAAATAGCAGGGCCATGACTCGTAGCAAAGGACTCAGCACACCAGCCTGCCCCTCAGATGCTTGCAGAGTGGAGGAAACGAGAAGAAAAGAGAAGGGAAGTAGGAAAGGAAGGGCAAAGGAAAAGATAGAGGGGGAAGAAGAAAACAAACGCTGAGTGAATTGACTACATTCCAGGCCATGAGCTGGGCCCTTACACAAAGTTCAGTTCATATTTCCAGCCATGATAAACAGCTACACGGGACCAAGGGTACAGTGAGGCAGGAGAAGTGCCTTTGTACCAGGCTGACAGGGAAGCCTTCATATGGCCCAGGCCCCCCGCAGCTCAAGTCACGTGTTTCCATGTCCCTGTGGCCCTGGCCAGTGGGGTGGGGGTGGAGGGTGGGGGAGTGGCGGAGTAGGGAGAGGCCAGGGCCAACTCACTGTGCAGCAAGCTCTCTCTCTGAAGCTCTGCAGCAGTCTGAAAGCTTGACACAACCAATTAGGTCCCTGGACAGTCCCCACAGCTGAGCTTCTCTGGTCTGTGCATGCCATCGCCTCTGCAGCCTCCCTGCAGGACTTTGAGCAAAGCCCAGGGAGGCTGTAAGGATAACAGAAGGTCAGGAACGGGTGGAATGCGAAGGGATGCACTGAAGGATTCAGATTCTCAGGCAGAGTCCAAGATAGCTGCAAGAATTTATAGCTCAAAACCAAGACCTGGAATATAAGCAGAGAGATAAACTGGGCTATTTTAAATCGCTGTCCAAGAAGTGCTTTCATGCTATATATACACCAGCAGAGGAAGAGAAAGAAAGCTCAGATCAAAAATATTTTAACATAAATTTACTTGCCACTTTCCAAAGACCTGGTAGCACTCAGGTCAAAGGAATTCCTTCTGTTTTCTGTGATTCACCCCTGTGCTTGGCCCTATCAGTCTCCTACCTCCTTTATTCAAGTACACAAGTAACAGTAAGTGAATTTTGCTTACAAATTATCTCCAGAAGTATGTCTGAATGCCTGATCTTCGACCTAGATCAGGATCTATATTAAAGTCCACAAAATAATTTTTTAAAAAGTTAAATGCTAGGAAAAATCTTTGATCTTTTCCCATAACAAGAGCTATAGAACTTCCTCCTTTACCATGGCTACCAGGATGCTCAGAGTCCTGCTTAAAGTTAAACTGTTGCAAATTTGTTGGCCCTCATGCATAGCAATTACCATTTCTTTTGTTTGGTCTTGATTTCCTATTGCCTATGGCTTTCTTTTTTTTTTTTTTTTGAGTTGGAGTCTCACTTTGTCGCCCAGACTGGAGTGCAGGGGCTGCTCCAGGCCACCGCAGCCTCAACCTGCTGGACTCTGGTGATCCTTCAGCCTCAGCCTTCCAAGTAGCTGGAACTACAGGCGCGCACTACCACGCCCAGTTAGTTTTTGATTTATTGTAGAGAAGAGGTCTCGCCAAGTTGCCCAGGCGGGTCTCAGGCAATCCACTTGCCTCAGCCTCCCAAAGCGCAGGATTACAGGCTGAGCCACCGAGCCCAGCCACCTATGGCTTTCTTAAACATACTTTTGTTGCTAGTTGCTGCACATTCTTTGGAAGAGAGTCTAAACAAAAAAGCAAACAAGTTCTGTTATCTGCCCCTGGGCCAAGCTTCTCAAACTAAGGATTCCTAAATAACCCCTGTCCTTGGTCATTGCTTTAATAGCCTTAGCCATTCTAACAAGACCTCTAGCTCTCACAGGTAATAACTTGAGTTTAAAATGTGTTATTTATCTGTTACTGTATAACAAATGACCCCACAGTGTAGCAGCTTAAAACAGCACATATTTATTGTCTCACAGTTTCTGTGAGTGAGGAGCCACTTTTCTGGGTGGTTCTGGCTCAAAGTCTCTCATGAGATTGCAGCTAAGATGTTGCCCCTGGCTGCAGTCATCTGAAGGCTTGACTGGGGCTGGAGGCTTTGCTCCTAGGGAGGCTTTCCATGTGCCTGGCCAACGTTGTTGACAAGGGGCCAGCTCAGTGCCTTGCCACATGGGCTGCTGGAGCATCTCACAGCACAGCAGCTGACTTCCCCCAAGCAAGTGGTCCAGAGAGAGAGAGAGAGAGAGAGCAAAGACTAAGCCCCAGGGCCTTTTATGACCTAGTCTAAGGAGTCACACATCATCATTTCTGCCACATTTTATTCACGGGATGCGAGTTACTAAGTACAGGTAACACTCAAGAGTCAGGGGATTAGGCTCTACATTTTGAAGGGGGGGTATCAAATCATTTGTGGACATATTTTAAAACCACCACTCAGGATATAAAGCTATTTTCATTTTTTAAAACGTACATATAGCCAAGGCACAGCTTGTTATTCAGCATGTCCTTACCTAGGTGCAAGCTAGGATAGAAAAAGAAAGAAAAAGAAAATGCTTTTTCACAATTGATATGCTACCAGCAAGCATTCCAAAACTGCATGGCTTGATGAAGTTTCAAACACAGTGTCTTAGTCTGTTCGGGCTGCTATAGCAAAACACTTTAAACTGGGGTTTACAACTCACAGTTCTGGAGGCTGAGAGTTCCAAGATCAAGACCCGAGCACATTGAGTATCTGGTGAGGATAGATGGTGCCTTCTACATGTCCTCACATGGTGAAAGGGACAAGCACGTGCCCTGTGGCCTCTTTTATAAGGGTACTAATCCCATTCATAAGCTCTCATGAACTAATCACCTCCCAGAGGTCCCACCTCTTAATGACGTCACTTTGGGGGGGTAGGTTTTAATATATGCATTTTGGAAAGACACACATTCAGACTGTAGCACACAGGCATATGTGGGAGAGAGAACACGACTCCAAATGGAGTGGGAAGAAGAAAGAGGGGGGAAAAAATCTCAAAAGGAAAGAAGGGGAACCATTTCCTCGCCAATCTTAAAGGTCAGCCCTGCTTGAGACAGAACAGAAGACTAAAACTAAGATGGCAAAGTCTAATGTATCTGTCAATTATTCTCCTCTATTGCCAAACCTTCTTGTTAGACCCCAGGTGAGAAACATGAGAGGAGGCTCAGAACAAGATTAGAGGTAAGAAGTGAGTTCTTCTCTGGAGGGGAAGATGGAAGTTGTGATGGGGAGCAGGGGTGGGAGGGGTGTCAATCCCAGCTCGGACTGTTGTAGACCCATGTGGCTAGTAACGCCAGTAGGTCAGATGACGGGTGCCTGATATTTCCCTCTGCTACTCTGGACCCATGTGGCAGGGACACTTAGCTTCTCATTCATCTGGAAGATTCCCCCTCATAGTAAGAAAGGCCACAGGAATATAGAACACTTTCTAATTCATCTTAATAGGCCACCACTTTGCTAACCTTGGATAGTGAACACCCTGATGCTAAGGTGATGAACAGGATAGCCAGGTTTTTCTCCTTAAAGTCATCTTCACTCTTGCAAAATTACCAAAAAATACTCCAATACACATCAACTAAGTAGCCGGCTCTGTGAGGTGTGTAACATTCTTATCATGTGGGAATTAACTAGCCTAAAATATGGGCACACCAGAGAGTGTATTATAGAATAAAGCATGCCGCTTAGAGCATTTTTTTTTATTAAGAAACCCAGATGCCTAAGGACATCATTAAATTTATTCATTCAAGCCGGGCTCAGTGGCTCAGCCTGTAATCCTGTACCTTTGGGAAGCTGAGGTGAGTGGATTGCCTGAGCCCGCGAGTTCGAGACCCACCTGGGCAGCGAGACCTCATCTCTACAATAAATTAAAAAATCAGCCGGGCGTCATAGCACGCGCCTGTAGTTCCAGCTACTTGGAAGGCGCGCCTGTAGTTCCAGTTACTGAGGTGGAAGGATCGCCGGAGCCCAGCAGGTTGAGGCTGCGGTGGCCGGAAGCGGCCACTGCACTCTAGTCTGGGGCGACAGAGTGAGACTCC
>NW_007248649.1:533580-560192 GCF_000164805.1 Carlito syrichta | reverse complement strand
AAAAAAAAAAAAAAAAAATCTATTCATTCAATAACATCTAGCTGCACATCGTCCCTACCCTGTGGGTCACACTTCCAACACCAATGCCCTGTCTACCAGTGGAGGACACTCTCCTGACCCCCTCAGACTAAGTTCTGTGCCCTCTCCAGGCCTTTCATGGGAGCCCTGAGTGTACCACATGCCTGTCTGGGCCATGGCATTTCCTATTTACCTGACAATGAGTCCATTTCTACTTACAGAACATGAGGCCGAGAGGGAAGGAACTTGGACATATTTGCAATTGTACCAAATGCCAAGCCTGAGACAAGTGCTGGTAGCTGATGTAGACATTTTACCTTGGGACGAGATCTCAGTAATAGGAATGTGGTGTGGGCAGGGAGAAATACAGAAGGAGGGGAAACTAACACAAAGGTGTGTTCTTGAAATACTCTCCTCTGTGTAAGGGGAGCATGTATTCATGTTTCCCACCTCTCTCTGGTCAAGAGTTGTTGCCCCATGGTGCAATAATCCCTCACCCTTCCAGATCCCTAAGTGAAGGGCTTTCCAGCAGGTACCAAGCACCCTTCAAAGGAGGAATCTTAGGGCAGCTGAGGTGAGGTGCTGTTGGGAAGCTGAATGCCATGGCAGTGACTTGTTTAAAAGAACGATCAGGCCGGGCATGGTGGCTCACGCCTGTAATCCCAGCACTTTGGGAGGCTGAGGTGGGAGGATTGCTTGAGCCCAGGAGTTCAAGACCAGTTGAGGCAACATAGGGAAACCTCGTCTCTACAAAAAAATCAAAAATTAGCTGGGCATGGTGGCATACAGGTGTAGTCCCAGCTATACAGGAGGCTGAGGCGGAAAGATCACCTGAGCTCAGCAGGCCGTGACTGTGGTGAGCTGTGATCATACCACTACAGTCCAACCTACCTGGGCAATAGAGTGAGATGTTGACTAAAAAAAAAAAAAAGAAAGAAAGAAAGAAAGGAGGATCAACAAGTGTGAGATAAGGTTGAAGAAGAGGCGATCAATCAGTGATGTTCAGTGATGAGATGAGAGGAAGGAGTCTTTGGAAGCCATTGCAGAAATCTAGCAAAAGGTGGTAAGGACCAGAACCCAGACTGTGGTTATAAAGACAGAGAAAGGTGGGGCTGATGGGAGAGCCATTAAGGAGAGAGCATTGGTAAACTGAATAGATGCTGATGAGGGAGACCAGGGTACTGAATACGGATGCCTCCCTGGGTTCTGACCCGGCCACCTGGCGGAGGGTAAAACAAGGAACAGAGAAGGAGCATGGGGCCAAGAAGCCTGGTGAAGGCTGCAGCAGTCATGGAGGAGACTGGGAGAATCAGGGAACCCAGACTTAGGAAAGAGAATGAAACGCTCCACTGAGGGCTCGGCTGAAGTGGGAGGCTATCATTTACAGTCGCCTCAAGCTGCAGGATGGTGAGCTGTTCTGCAGGCTGGATATAGGAATAAGCCATGTTGACAGAAGATCTGGTCTAAGTTTGGGATCTTGTCTGGCAGGTCTGGAAGGACAAGGGAGCAAGGAAACTGAGGATACCAACAGCGTGAGAAACTATAGACCATATGGTAAATTTCATAATGGGCTCTAGATGATTTTTGGAATCTTCTCGTATATTCCAGATTCTTAAATTAATATGTGCAATATGGTGATTTCTTCTGCCTGTGACCTGAAAAAGAAAATTAATGTGTCCAGTGTTGGTGCTATCGAGTATTTATGGCCAAAAAAAAGTTATTTTTTTATTATTTTTTTAAATGGCATTAGCCAGAGGTTTCTAGCAGGTTTTACAGGCAACTGAAATGAGCTCCTGGGTGACTTCTTGGAAGGGACTGAGGTCATGAAAGTTTACAAGGCATGTCCTGGTTTGGCTTCTCACTGCTGGCACTCAGCTGTCCTGAGAATGACGAGGGACATCTAAAAGCCAAAAGGGCTTTAAGCAGCCTCTTCCCCTGCTCAGGACTCCGTTACCTCAAGACCCCATTTGCTCCCTGTCCCTGTTTCATTATTTGATTTTCTGTGTTTCTCCTCCTGTTTTCTCCTCTTCCCTGTCCCCTTCTCTGCCCCTGCTCCCGCCAGTCCCTGGTGCTGTAATGTGACAAGAAAATATTTGAATCCACCCCAGCATGTCCTGTAGGTCATTTCCTTGAGTAAGTGCTCCAATTACTCCAAGAGCTGGACATGCCCCTGGGGCACTTGTGCCAGTGGAACTCAGACAGGCTCTCCCCCCTGTCACACAGCACATGCCCTGAAGGTTGGAAGGCCCTGCCAGGTTGGAAGGCCCTACAGTCCTAGTCCCAGCAGGTGTCTCAGGGATGGGAATGGGGATGGGGGTGGGCAATAAGACCTTAACCCAACTCTGTGGAAAGCCCTGGGGCTTTTGTTTTCTTGGGTTCTTTTTTTAAGGCCTTCTCTGTTCCTGCTAATGTTATTCCACCTAGAATGAGTTTTCAAACCCTTGGCATTTGCTTTAAAGGTAAGTCTGCTTTGAACACTCTGGTGGAAATTTCAATCATATTCCTATTCATAGTCAAAGAGTGAGTGGGAACTAAAAATATCAGCATTTTTTATTTTTTTTCTTTCTTCTGAAGCCCTGAACAGAACCTCACCAAGTCCTCTGAGGGAGCCAGGGAGCTGCGTCTGGCTCCTGCACCTACGCTGACACCCGGCGTCAGTGTCATCTGCCGGTTCTTTAAGGCCATTTCTCTCAACATGCAAAATGAAGTCCCCTAAATACATTACAAATTTAATAGGCAAGACAATTTGGCTATGAAAAAAACCTCAGAGCAGTCAGATTGTTCAGAGGATTAAAAGCCAAATTAGCTGACAAGTATCATCTCCACTCCACGTGCTGTCTGACATCAAGCAGTGCTAAAAGTTATTAGCAGGACGTTGTGGCCAGACAGAGCTCCGTGCTGCTTTCAAGTCCGTGTTCATTATTCATCAGCTTGTTCTGCCCCTGCTCTTGCAAGACAGTCGTCATAGTCTCTAGACATGGACAAGGCACATGAATGTGGGTTGAGAAATATTCTACTTGAAAGGCAATCCCAGCATAGACAATGATTTACCATTGATGGCTTCTGTGTGAGTCAGAGTCTTTCTAAAAGAGGAAAGTCTTCTTTAAAAGAAAAAAAAAAACCTGTGAAATCTGTTGACTTTTTTTTTTAAACCAGATCTGTCTTTTGGAATGAGATTTAATTAAGACAAGATGACTCATTCTGCCAATGCCTCATTAAAACAGAGATACCTTAGGAAGGCCAGGAGTTTGGACGTTGAGGTTGGATACAAACTGTTCTTGCGTTTCTGGAACTCTGCTTTCCCAAAGACAAAAGCATCTGGCAAAGGCCTATTATTTCTTGCCCGACAGGGTCAGGTTGCCCCTTGGCAACGTGGGCCTGTATTCTGATTGACAGGCCGAGTTAACAGTCCGTGGCCAAGGTAATAACCATTTGGTAGGACCATATCGAAGCTAATTATTAAAGTTAATTAACAGGAAGCTTAATTAACTTATTAGCCATCCAACAGTGGAGAAACTGCTAAAGGTCACTTATGAACTGGTCAGTCCTCTGCTGTTTCATTTTAGGTTAAAGGCGAGGCAAGAAAATATTTACCAGTGAAATGGAACAAAAAGAAAAAATTGCTAAAGATCAGAGGTACCGTGGCAACTCTCCATTCTGAGCACTACACCACATCCAGTAGACAAGTGATGATAATTATAACAATTTCTGGTAAATCACATTAGATAATACTTGCCAGAGAGGTGCACGCAATGGAGCCATTGTTTCCTTACTATAAACTTATCTGTTCCTTTCACTTAGCATCTTAAGGAAAGAAACTCATCCACACGAAAACAAGTGACTTTTTGGACAGAGTTTTTGCCAGCACAGAAGATGTGTTGCCTGGTGAAATAAAAGTAGGTGAGGATCACAGCAGGTGCTCGGAAAATGGTTATTACCCACTCACCCTTCCTACCTACCCAGGCCCACCCAAGCCTGTCTTTATGATCAGGTTTATTCATATTTTTTGGACACGTAAAATAAATCTGATTTAATATATAAACACCATTGGTAGCTTAGTGCCTATTTAACATTGGGTGAATTCATCCAAATCCATAGAGGCCATGGTAGAAAGAACACGGTTTTGAGGCCCCGGCAACAGAGATTTGCACCTGCTAGCTCTGTGAGTTGGGCACTCCCCTGTCCACTCTAGATCTGACTTGCAGTGTTGCATGAAATAAACATCATAAGATTTTGCCCAATAGCGTCTCGCATTGAGTTGGAGCTCTGTAAATCACGTAATTGTCTTAAGTAGCCTGTTTAAGTGACAAAAATGTAGGAGAGCCATGCATTTATTCATTTCTTTATTTAATACACATTTATGGAGTGTTCCCACATGCAGGTCCTGGGAGCTCCAAGGTTCTCTAGAATTACCCTGGATCCCTCTGGAATATGGGCAAGTATTGGAGCCACTCCATTCTGCCCAGAGTCTGATTCCATTGAAGTTGTCCTCAGGTTACCAGAGGAATGGCTTCCAAGTTTGTTGGTCTCAGAACTTCTTTACACTCTTAAAAATTATCAGGAATTTCGTATTCGTTTTCTTGTTTCTAATGTAACAAATTGCTAAAATCGCAGTGGCGAAAACAATGCCTTGCAGCTGTGGAGGGAAGCAGTCCGGTCTCCCTAGGCTAAAGTTATGGTGTCAACAGGGCTGATTCTTTCTGGAGGCTCTGAGGGGAGTTTGTCCCCTCATCTCTCTCAGCTCCTGGAGGCCATCTGCATTTCTTGGTCCATGATTCCTTCCTTACATCATTCTAGCCTCTGCTCTGTCATCCCGTATCCTGTCATCCCGTATCATGCCTCCCTCTTAGAGGCACAAGAGCCCTTGTGATTACATCAGCCCCATCCTGATCATCCAGGATAATCTCCCCATCTCAAGATCCTTACTTTAATCACGTCTGTACAACTCCTTTTTCCATATCAAGTAACACTCACAGGTCCTGGAGATTTAGATGTAAATGTCTTTAGGGAGTCATTATTCAGTCCATCACAGATCCCAAAGAGGTTTTTTTTTTTGATATGGCTTATATGTATCACTGTCTACCATGTTGGAGATTTAACCATTATTTATTTATTAATTCACTTAAAAATAACAATGACAAATTCATTATGGGTTAGATAAATAAAATATTGTAATGAAAATAATTATATTTTCCAAGACCACACAAAAATTAGTAAGAGACATATTACATCACATTTTTATAAATCTCTTTAGTGTTCAGATTAACAGGAGACAGCTGAATTCTTCTATATTTTGTAGGGGATGGGGTTACAATATATGAAAAAAGCTAGTTACAGTATATGAAAAAACTCCAGCTGCATGCATAAATACATAATTGGAAAAAGAAAGGATTTTGTTTGTTTGTTTTGTTTTTTGTGAGTTGGAGTCTCACTCTGTCACCCAGACTGGAGTGCAGTGGCCGCTCCCAGCCACCGCAGACTCGACCTGCTGGGCTCCGGCGATCCTTCTGCCTCAGCCTTCCAAGTAGCCGGAATTACAGGCATGCACTACCACGCCCGGCTGATTTTTTGATTTATTGTAGAGATGAGGTCTTGCTGCCCAGGGGGGTCTCGAGTTCATGGGCTCAGGCAATCCACTCACCTCAGCCCCCCAAAGGCGTGGGATTATAGGCTGAGCCACCAAGCCCGGCGTAAGGATATATTTTAATAAACTTTTCACATAATTGTGGTTATTCTACTTTGATACTACACTAAAACTCAGTGACAATTTCCTAAAGGCTAGTTGCAATGTGGAATCTGAAAGCACATCTATGAACTTTTCTTTGTCTGTTATAATACAATTCATTGATTTTTATTATAATTATATTGACTTTTTTATCCATGCATAAGTTTATAACATCATTTTACAATACTGGTCATTTGGAAAACACAGACTCGCTACATTATGCAAATCTTCCATATATTAACACATTTCATTGCACAATATTCATTTTTTAATCTAAATTTTTTATTTTAAAGATGTGGGGTACAATTCAGGGTTAAGTATACAAATGTTCATTATGCAGGTACCCTTGTTGATGAGGCATGCTCCACTCCCCTCCCCCCACCCTGCCCTGGCAGTTTCCCATTACTGCCAATCTACTCCCTCATCCCCTGGCAGTTTCCCACTACTGCCATCCCTTTCTTTTTTCTTTTTTTTTTTTTTTTTTTGAGTTGGAGTCTCACTCTGTCACCCAGACTGGAGTGCAGTGGCCACTCCCGGCCACCGCAGCCTTGACCTGCTGGGCTCCAGCAATCCTTCTGCCTCAGCCTTCTGAGTAGCCAGAATTACAGGTGTGCGCTACCACGCCCGGCTAATTTTTTTGATTTTATTGTAGAGATGAGGTCTCGCTTGCCCAGGTGGGTCTCGAACCCACGGGCTCAAGCAATTCACTCACCTCAGCCTCCCAAAGGCGCAGGATTACAGACTGAGCCACCGAGCCCAGCTGCCATCCCTTTCTTATAATATTATGATAATTGTTCGAGGGTCACTTACGAGTGAGAACAAATGGTACTCTGTTTTTTTCTTTCTGTGATAGATCACTGAGTGTGATAGACTGTAAATTCATCCAAGTTACTGTGAAGTCCATATGTTTGTCCTTCTTTATGGCTGTATAATATTCCATTGTCATTTACACAAAATTTAAAAACCACACTCATTAATATCACAAGCGTATCAGAAGATATTTAAGTATTGGGATGCTGTTAACAAATTTTCCAAAATTTGCATACTTGCTTGAAAGCTCATATGTTATCAATGGCAGCAAGCACTGTCAGTTGTTTACCTTGAAGTGACAGGTTTACCTAGTTCATTTTTTAGAAAATATCTGCCAAGTGCCTAAGTCTAAATATCCATCATTTGTCAGGAATTCTTTCAAATAAAAATGGTGATCCAAGCTCAAAATGGCTACTTCAGCTAGTAATTCAACAATTGCACAAGTGATTTTCTGATTTTCCTCAAGAAAATCATAATTTGGCATACAACATAAAAGTTTTCTGCACATTTTCCATTTTGTCACCCAAAATATCAAAAAGATATGTCCTCAAGAGTTGAAAACTAATAACATTCCTAATTTTTGTTGCTTCATCAAGAACATTCTTAAGAGGAAATGTCTTTGGTTTTATAGTGTTTTAATGTTTGTTTTACTATGAGTTCCTGTCAGTGAAGAACATAATGGTTTGGTGCCACTTCCCTGATTGGTCCTAAGAAGCCAACAGTCTTACCCACTATTGCCTTTGCACGATTGGGAAAAATGTTAACACAATAAAAAACGGCAAGTGTCATCTTAGTTTTTTTATAAAAATCACTTGACAGACCCCTTGAAAGGTCTTGGGGATTCCCAGGGGTCTTACAGACCACATGTTGAGAGCTGCTGCCGCAGAGAAACCAATACCACAAAAGACATGGAATCAAGTCAGGGTGAACTGGAGCCATTTTAATCATTAGAAGAAACCCAAAGAGTCAACTCTAAGCAGCAAATACATTCCTGGAATAGACAAGGTTCTAGTTCTAACTTAAAGCCTTTGGAACTTATATTTTCCTTGGAACCATAGTTCTCCTACCTAGAAAATAATGTTTTTTTCTAACAGCTTCAGAATTTTATTTTATGAAAATCATACTTTAATCACATACGTGAAAATATTTTTTAACATGTTTATTAGGCATAATAAATTTTAAAAATTCACTGCACGTATTTAAAGTGTGCTGTGATTTTTGACCTGCAAACATACCTGTGTAACCATCATCACAGTCAAGGCAATGAACACATCGATCTTTCCCAAAAGTTTCCTTCTGTCTTTTTGTAATCTTCCCCTCCCACCCTTATTTTCACCCGCTGTCCCCCAGGCAATGATTGATCTATTTTCTGTCACCATGGATTATTTTGCATTTTTTAGAATTTTTTATAAGTAAAATCACATCATATGTACTCTTTTTTTTTTCTTTTAACTTGGTTTCTTCTACTCAATATAATTATTTTGAGATTCATCCATGTTGTAGTGTGGACCAATTGTTCATTCCATTTTGTCCCTGAGTAGTAGTATTCCATTGTATGGGTATACCACAGTTTATTTATTCAATTGTTGATGGTCATTTGGGATATTTCTAGGTTTTGGTTATTACAAGTAAAGCTGTTTTCTACATTTGAGAACAAATTTTTGTATGAACATATTCTTTCATTTCACTTGGGTAAATACCTAGCTGTAGAATTGTTGGATCATATGATAGACCTGTGTTTAGCTTTTTACAGATCTGCCAAACTGTTTTCCAAAGTGGTTGTACTATTTTATGTTCCTTCTGGTGGTGTGGGAGCATTGCAATTCCTCCACATCTTCCCACCACTTGGTATGAGCAGTCTTCTAAATGTTAGCCTGTTCTATTATATGTGTTGCATTTGTTAAAGTGAAGTGAATGCCAAAAATCTGCATACAAATATGAAGTTTCATTAATAACACATCTTTACTTTGTAAAATCTCAGGGTATGTGGATTTAGCTTGCATACATTTTCCAATCATCAGTCAGTTGTTTTGTAAATATTTCCTAAGGTTTTGAGCCATCTTGAATTCTTAATAAAGATTACAAATTCTTCAACAGCAATAATGGGGAATTTTTTTTTCCCCAAAAAAAATCCTGTTGACTGACCAATGATAATATTCTCTTCCTACCCCTCCCCCCACAAATTCTCCAAACTATTTCATATGTATATTTGCATTCAATCACATGAACATAGCCTTGAGGATTTTACAAAATAAAAGTCCGGTCAACTAACGTATTCCAATGACACCGACAGTTTCCGTTGATTTTGTTTTGTCTTTAAGTCTGTAAGCCAGTCCTTATTTTCGCTGCAAAGGCGACTCCACAGGAAGATTAGAAACCTGCGGCAAAATACATTTGGAATCTTCTTGCTGCTACTTCTTAAACAGAAATAACCTACATGATGTAATTCATCTCAGAGATAGTCTGATTTGCATCCCAGAATCACACTGAATCTCATGGCAGACAGAGAGCCTAGCTAACTCTGATTGCTAAGGAGGAAAAAAATAGATCATTAAATTGCAGGGAAGACCAAAATGATTTCTAAAAATAAACACTAATTAGATACACTTTTTAAAAAACAATGCTTAGTTCCTTGTTTTTCTCTTTAATGTTAATTTATCATGTTACTTCTTGTTATAATAAACTCTTTTCACCAGTGTTAACAACTTGATAATTTAGAAAACATTTTTAGATACATAATCTCAGTAAATTTAGAAAGAATGTGCACTTTAGAAATTAACAAAAACCTAAAAAGAATGCCTATATTTAAAGACTAACAACAACACAAACTGGAGTATCAGAAAAGTTAAGTAAATTACCCAAATACCTTCTATTAGTTTTCTGTTGCTGTGGAACAAATTACCACAAACTTAGTGCTATGGTTTAAATGTTTTTCCTCTCCAAAACTCATGTTGAAACATAAACCCTAATGTAACAGTATTGAGGTGGGGTCTTTAAGAAGTGGTTGGGTCATGCTGCTCTGCTCTCATGAAGGGATTAAGGAGTTGTTAATAGATTAATGTGTTACCACCATGAGAGTGGTTGTACTATAAAAGCCAGTTTGGTTCTCAATGCACCCCTCCCATCATGTGATGCCATTGGCCATGATATGATACAGCGTGAGGCCCTTACCAGATACAGCCACCTGATTTTGAACTTCCCAGCCTCCAAAACTACTTTTTAAAAAAACTCTCTCTCTCTTTTTTTTTTTTTAGTTGGAGTCGCACTCTGTCTCCCAGGCTAGAGTTTCATGGCATGCTCTCGGCTACCACAGCCTCGACCTGCTGGGTTCAGGCGATCCTTCCACCTCAGTCTTCCAAGTAGCTAGAATTAGAGGCATGCACTACCACACCTTGCTCATTTTTTTTTATTTATTGTAGAGATGAGGTCTTGCCAAGTTGCCCAGGCTGGTCTTGAACCCATGGGCTCAGGCAGTTCTCCTGTTGGCCTCCCAAAGTGCTGGGATTACCACACCTCTCTTTTCTTTGTAAAGTACCCAGTCTCTGCTGTTTAGTCCTAACAACAGAAAACAGACTCAGACACTCAGCCGCTTAAAACAACACAAATGTATTATATCAAAGTGTCCGTGAGCCAGGAATCAGGGCATGAGTGGGCAAGGTCCTCTGCTCTGAAATCAAGATGGGCTGCAACTTCATATGAAGCTTAGGGTTCCCTTCCAAGCTCACATGGTTGCTGGAAGAATTCAGTTCTTTGCAGTTGCTGTTTTAGAACTGGAGTTGCAAGTTTTCTTGCCCAGCTGTCCACCAGGGTCAGGCTCAGCTCCTACAGGCCTTCCTTGAGTCCTAGTCACACAGCCCTTTTACAACATGCAGATTACTTTAAACCCAGCAGGCGAATCTCTCTAGTCAACTGTGATGGAGTCTTTAACAAATGTGAGGTGGGGGAGTGACTATCCTAGCATCTTTGCCATTTAACATAAACTAATCGAGAGAGCCCCTATCCCATCTTGTTAACAGGTCTCACATACTCCCAAGGGGAGGGGATTACACAGGCTATGTACACCAGGGGTTGGGAATCTTGGAGTCAACTTTAGAATCTTGTCCATTACAGATCTGCAGATAGTTGCAAGGATCAGAGTGCAGGTCTAAGTGATTCGACAGTTTTCCATGTGAGCTTGGGATGGGCCATCAGAGGCCTTGAGCGCCTACATACCTGTCCTTCATCACATCCTTTTCCCTGTCAAGCACCTTCTCACTGTCACAGAGTCTCCTCAACCCCACAGAGGACATAGTTGAAGCATATTCAGCAAGACCTGGACTGAACAGTGTGATGTTGGTTGGGACCAGTCTGAGGTGGGTCAGGAAGTTGTCCTGAGTGCCAGAAAACAACACAATTGACAGTGGCACTCTCCCTGGGAGACCAAGGGCATTTTTTTTCATCCAGTACACAGCAAACTCTTTTTGAGGAAGCCACCATCCTTTGCACAGAGAAAGTAACTAGTCAAGGAATGAACAAGTGGATATTTGTCTTTCTGGGAATCCTACTATCTCCTATTTCTTTTCTTCTAGCAACCCAGCAGAATGTCATCATCGCAAACAACGAACGCTCTAAACCCTTTAGCATTAGTACTGAATGATCTGGTTATCGAAGTTAAGTTGAATTTCTTGACCAATTTTATCATCTGAAAACCGTTTTTCTATTTGGAGGCTAGAACTTCTAAGGCATGTTGTCAAGAACCCTGGTTTCAACTTGGGACTCTTTTGGTTTAGAATGCTAATAATTATAATTTATCAGGTGCCCCAAATCGGTCAGTGTCTCTCTGTCCCTCTCTGTGTCTGTCTGTCTGTCTGTCTCTCTCTCTCTTCATATATATAAAATATGGAGATGGATTATTTATATATAATATAAATATACATATATATATCTCCATCTCTCTTTTTTTTCCCAGAGTCTCACTCTATTGCCCAGGTTAGAATGCAGTGGCATGCTCACAACGACCACAGCCTCTATCTGCTGGGCTCTGGTGACCCTTTCACCTCAGCCTTTCAAGTAAGTGGAACTACAGGTGCATGCCACCATGCCCAGCTAATTTTTTGATATATTGTAGAGACAAGGTCTCACCAAGCTGCCCAGGCGGTCTCAAACCTCTGGTCTCAGGCAATCTTCTCTCCTTTACCTCCCAAAGTGCTGGGATTACAGATGTGAGTCACTGCTCTATCCATCTCTCCATCTCTTCTCTCTCTAACTCTACCTCTCTATCTCTCTATTTATCTATCTATCCACACACATACACATAAATGTTCTTCATCTGAACAATAAAAACCCTTGCAATATTGGCACCATCATGATGTAGGTAAGAACTGAAGCTCAGAAGTTGAGGAACTTCTGCAGAGTCAGTGCTGGTCAGTGGCAAAGCAGACTTCCAACCCAGGTGCTCCCTCTGTTCTCCATGCAGATTTCCTGTCTACTGCTGTCTCCACTTCAGGGCTTCCCTGCCACTGGGCCATCTGCCTTCTTCACCAGAAGTAGTAAGAGAGTCACCGCTAGCCCATATGGTACCTTTGTGTGAATTAGAACAAGTCGTCACCACAGCAAGATATTTTGATGCTGTCTACCAAAAATGTGTTGCAATAAATAAAGTCCTCTGTATCTATAATGTACCTAGTGGCACTCCTTAAGTTGATCAGTGTTCAACCCATACAACCGTGTGGAGCTGTCCTGGGGAGGAAGAGCATAAGGTCATGTAGGTTTTTCTTTCTCAAGTTTTAATATGATTGGTCTATACTGAGTCTATTGGTGCCCAGAAGACTCATTTCATTTCGTGAAGGAGTTCAGTGGTTCTACATCTCCCTATTCTGATTTTTTTAAAAAACCTGTTTACAGGTGACTCAAGAAGGGTAGGACTGTTTTACTGTGTCCCCTGGCTTCCATTCCTTTGTCTGTAAACTCCAAGTCCTTAAGAATAGCCACCCAGACCTGCGGCTCATTCCACTCTTCCCAGAAATGCAGGGGCACACTGAAGTTGCCCACCTCAGACAAGTGTAGAAGAAAGCATGTGCAGACCCAGTCTGGCAGCAGAGTAGGGAGCTGCCGAGCAGCACAGGACGTGGCTAAAGCATCCCTCAGTTCTCCCTCTTGGTCTGGAGACCACATTGCTCCTTCTCTGTTCTGTAAACTGGAAAGAGAAATGGAAGACAAGCTCGTTGGAGCAACTTTAAATGAGCCAACAGGTATTGTTCACCGAGGTAATAAGAAGAAGGGAGGAGAGACAGTGTTTAAAACTCACAGTTGCCGGGCTCAGTGGCTCAGCCTATAATCCCGCGCCTTTGGGAGGCTGAGGTGAGTGGATTGCCTGAGCCTGAGGGTTCGAGACCCGCCTGGGCAGGCGAGACCTCATCTCTACAATAACTCAAAAAAAAAAAAAAATTAGCGGGCGTGGTAGCGCACGCCTGTAATTCCGGCTACTCGGAAGGCTGAGGCAGAAGGATCGCCAGAGCCCAGCAGGTAGAGGCTGCGGTGGCCGGGAGCGGCCACTGCACTCCAGTCTGGGCGACAGAGTGAGACTCCAACTCAAAAACAAAACAAACTCACAGTTAATAATATTTTCAAATGTTTATCGAGGCACAATTCACAATTGCAAAGACGTGGAATCAGCCAAAATGTCCAGTGGATGATGAAAATGTGGCATACACACACCATGGAAGGCTATTCAGCCACCAACAAGAATGAAATCATGTCTTTTGCAGCAACTCGGATGGAATTGGAGACCACCATCCTCAGTGAACTAACACAGGAACAGAAAACCAAGCACTGCATGTTCTCATGCACAAGCAGGAGCTAAACTAAGGATATGCAAAGGCAGACAGAATGGAATAATGGACACTGGAGATTCAGAAGTGGGAAAGGGAAAGGTGGAAGGAATGAAAAATCACCTACCAGGTATGATGTTCACAAGTAGGGGCGCATACACTTAAAGCCCAAACTGCATGGCCCCTATACAATGCAAACATGCAGCCAAAAACTATTTGTATACCCTAAACCTATTAAAATAAAAAGCAAAGAGAAAAAAAAAACAATAATACTGAGTTTCAAATAGCTAGAAGGAGGATTTCGAATGTTCCCAATACAAAGAAATGACCAGTGTTTGAGATGATAGATATGCTAGTTACCCTGATCTGAACAAACACTCTGTACCCCATGAATGTGGACAAATATTATTTACCAATTCAAAAAATAAAATTAAAAGACTGTTGTAAAAAAAAAAAAAAAGCACTAATATAGTAACCAGAGAGCTTAAAAGGTCCAGGGAGGTATAATTCACAGCGGACGATGCCTATGTTAGTAATTTGCAATGTTGCTAGATTTTTAATCTAGAAAATAAAATTAGATGTGGGTTTTTTACTTTAGGAAAGCAATTGCTCCATAGCAGAATGAATTATCAAAGTTAACTTTAAGTCATTTGGAAGGAGGTTAGTTGTGTTCTGACATCAGGATGACTGCCAGCCGCCTGAGGTTACTTAGCCTAGAGGAACCTCAGTTTTCTCATCTGTGTAGTGGGAAAAGTGACGGTACTCACTTCACAGGCTTGCTGTGAAAACTAAGTGAGAAAATTAATGCAACATTTTTATGTAAGCACCCTGCATTTAGCAGGCACCAGTAAATAGCAGTTATGATTGACATAATAATCGAGTACTAATACTATACTTTACATTCCCTAGGGGGACAAGCCATTTCTCCCCCCATCTCATGGCATTTAGCAAAGTTTCCCAAAACTCAGAACTTCCACCTTGAAAGAAATCCTGTGAGAATGAAAAACTGAAGCAAATAATTAATTCTGTGACATATGATGCAAATTTATGTGCAAAAATCACTCTACTTGCTACCTCCGAGACCTCTGACTTTCCAAGCATGAACTAGGGCAGTGATTTTGACAGAATCCAGTTTTCTAAGCGTGGGAAATAAAGGAAGAGTGAGGCCAATGAAACTCTCATGGGGAGGGGAAGTCTAGATAGAGTCCTTACTAAATTGTCTGGGCCTCTGTGGACCCGGGACCCAGCTTTTTCCACCTGTCCACTCCTCACTTCTGCTGTCAGACTCGGGAAAGCACGATCAAAGCAGAGAACTTCCCAGGGAAGGGCAAGGCTGGGCTTGGATCTGAGTGCACCCTATTTTCATCCTGCTTTTCTTCTGTACCGGGGAACCAGTTCTCAGGAAAAATAACAGATACAAATCGGAAAGTTTTGGAATTGATTTTAAATTCCAATTGTATGCAGATGTAGCTATACAAATGGCTGTTTGTTCAGGTAGAACAGATCTGAAGGACAGAAAAATGATAGGGTGAAGTGGAGGAGTAAAAGATACTCCCTGTAACTGAATAACAACAAACTTTCAAAGTCCAGTGTTAGGACAATTTGGTTGTACAGGCTGTGTTGGGTGCAACCTAAACAACTGTACATGGTGATCCCGAAAGGGTCTGAAATCCCCTTTCCTTAAACAAATGTCAAAGGCACACCCAGCTGTGCTGTCTCAAAGATACTCACGACTCCCTCCTAGGTGCTCTGATCAGATTACAAGGTCCAACCTGAGGCCACACAGGGTTGAAAAACTAGGTGGAACGTCTGAAATCAAGGACCAAATATGAAATGTTAGGCAGCATTGGAGGCATTATGGTATTGTTAATCTTTTGTGTTCTGTGCTTCTACTAGCAACATATGCTCTGGGGGCTGCTGGCATGTGCTATAGAAGGCAGAGGGTCCCTGGTTATGTGTTCCTGGTGAAAGAAAGCCCCGGACCCCCACAGGCTCACCTTCTGCATGCTACTCTGCCCAATGACAGGGCCATGGTGGTACCCTGCATTTTTCTGTCTAGTAGATGAAATACAGACTAAAGTCAAAAACTGAGAGATATGCATTTACTAGTAAAAATTCAGGACTGGGCCAAATAGATATCCCAGCCCCAGTATTAAAAGGGGTGACTCTCCCACTAATTCCCAGAGAAATTTCCCTTCTCTGTGGAGGAGATTGGTTTGGCAATGTGCTACCTGTTGTCTGCCTGGAATGGCTGTGCCCTTAGCCAACACACCAGGCAAAATGGGGGCAAATGTGCCAGCAGCACCATGACACTTGTGGCTGGATGGTCTTTGAGAGAGAAAGTAAGTCAGGAACTTTCTTTTCCTCTAGTCTCTGAGGTAGGGCAGCAGGGGGAAAACATCTTACGGCGCCAGAATAAGTAAAAATGTTGCATGTTACCCTTTTTTTTTTTTTTTTGAGTTTGAGTCTCACTCTGTCAACCAGGCTGGAGTGCAGTGACATGCCCATGACCACCCCAGCATCGACCTGCTGGACTCGGGCGATCCTTCCATCTCAGCTTTCCCAGTAGCTGGAACTACAGGGGCGCGGTACCACGTCCAGCTAATTTTTGATTTACTGTAGAGATGAGGTCTCACCAAGTTGCCCAGGCTGTTCTTGAACCTGTGGGCTCAGGCAATCCTCTCACCTCAGCCTCCCAAAGTGCTGGAACTACAGATTTGAGCCACCACGCCCAATCGCATATTACTTTTTGATATGATATGATATGCCATCCTATCTTTATGTTATATCATATGATGCACGTGATGATATGATTTATACTATTTTCTTAAGGGGGCAAAAGTTATCAGAAGCTTGAGCAAACCCCTTAGGGTCCAATCATGATGGTTTTCTGGTTTTTGTTTATTTTCTGGGTTTTTTTTGTTTGTTTTTGCTTTTGCCTCTTTCTTTGGCAGTTTGATCTTGAGGTTAATATTAAAAGAATGTAACAAAGAATTCTACGAAACTGTAAAAGACAAGAAAATAAGGGGATACTTTCCGGGTCAGGCTGAACTTATGAAAATGGAGTTGGAGTAAAGTTTGATAATGGGATAATGAAGCTGGGAGACCTAGGGGTAAATGACACTGTAGGGGAGATGGCCGAAAACGGGGAGTGCAGCTGCACTTGAACGTGGGGAATGGGGGAAGAAGGGAGGTTGCTAAGCAACTTCCCAGGGGCAGAGGAGAGGACTCCTGAGGAAGGACGTGCTTCTGGAATCCTCGCTGCTGGCCGCAGGAGGCTATCTGTGACCAGAACAGACAGACCCAAGAGGTGGGTCACACTGAGCCGGCAACCGCCTGTTCACCCAGAGCTGCTTCCTGCAAAAAATAAACAGTCGGGAGGGGTCAGGAGTACCAAACCCCAGGACTGTGGCAAACAGTCTGAGAAGCAGCAGGTGTGCAAAATAAAAATAGACGCTGTTCCTGCTACAACCTGTGTCCTGGAGGAGATCACAGCATAACCAGTGCTGCCTAGAGTTGCGGCTTGAACATACACTCATTGAGTGCCAGCGAGGTACCATGCATTACTTGCTTGGAAGAACAAAAATTAATCTTGTCCATAAGCAGCCTCTCATCTAGTAGGGGAGAAAGGCCTATCAACATGTGCATCGCTAATCAGCCATTGTTAGGAAACAAAGCCTGACCACGGAGAGTTTGGTCTATGGAGCCAAGTTTGAATCCCAGTCTGCATCACACCAGTGGTATGAGAGATAGCTGAACAGTCAGGAAAGGAAGGCACGTGATTCAGGGACCAATGTTAAACATCAGCTACCAGTATCAAGCCACAAGAGGATCTCCTGGAAAAAATACAAACCACAACAACAAAATAATCATAACTAAACTCAGAAAATTGCTCAAGAATAAGGAATTGCCGAGCCACTTGGGGAAACCCAGAAAGACTTCTATAACTTGCAGAATAATCTAGCAAAGGGTTTTGTCCAAAACCAGAACTACTAAAAGGGTTCTGCAACAAGTCTTGCCTTTCCCCATCTCAGTATATGGCCAGGTTTTTCCTAGAGAAACCAGAAATTTCCACACTTTAAGCACGCTCTGGGATAACGTGACCCTGTGGAAGTCATGTAATCTCTCATTTGTAAAATGCACATGCTAATAGCACCTATATCGACAGGTTGCTATGAGAACTAAATGAGCTGACAATGGTAAAGTGCTGGGAATAACTTTTAGCAAATAGTAAGGTTTGTTCAATAGGTTCTGAGTAAGAGTGAAAGAACAAGGGCCAGGAGTGCAGTACTGAGCATGGCATAAGTGTCTTTCTGCACATCCACACTCTCACAAAGGTGATGTCCAGCTGGGACAGACTTGCAATGCTGGGACCTGTCTACTTCTCAACTTTTCTATCAAATGACTCTTTAATTATCCTATTCATGGTGCACGTGGTTGTAAGACACCTTCTCTGGGCAGAGGAAGTCATGTGTCTCAAACTCAGACACACAGCCCAAGGCAGAACTGTGTCCGGAAAGCTTAGCCATCCATGCACTTAGCTCTCCTCTCCGTCGTCCTTTCCTGTCACCTGGAATGAGAAAGAACAGGTGCCTCTTACAGCACATTTTCTCTGCCATCAGTGAGGTCCTGCTCTGGCTCACTTGTCTGTAAGGGTCCCTATTCCTTCTTTCTCCATCTGGAAAACCCTGAAGCCTGCCTCTGTCTTTCCCTAGAAATTTGCTTAGGTGTCCTGGAATGCACACATCGGAAGCCTTGCGTTTCCAAACTTCCTGGCCAGTTAAGCCTATTGCTTGCTCAACAAAAATAAGTTTAGATCCGCAGATCAGCACATGATGTTCTTTATTGTCCCAGCCCTGCGCCCCTGCAAGGGCTCCTGTGACACTTGGCTGGCGGGATTCTGGGCCAGTCAATTGCCACAGATAGAGACAACACCAGTGTCAGCTGTACGACAGAACGGGTTTTTCCTGGCACAAACACTTTGAGAAGAAGGAAAGAGGAAGAAAATGCCCTAAAAGAGGGAGAAGGCAGAACTGAAAACCCATTTCCTCTGTGGGCTTTGTCAGTCCCCAACCTAACCCCAGCGTCACTCTGGTGTCCGAATAACCCGGGTCCACACAAGCTGAGAACATCGTCCTTTGCTCCAATTTTTCTAGTACAGAGAAAGTTGCCAGACTACACAAACTCCCAGTTTTCTGCCCCAAAGGAGCTGTTTTGGTCAATTCAGATAAAGGCTGAAATTCAGAGCTCTCTCACTGGATTCCACGGCATTTGACTAGGGATGAGCAGAAATCTCTCTCTAAATGCCTCATTCCCCTCGTAAAGCATCATTTTTGTGTTCAAGTACCAGGGCTTCTTTGGGGAGACAGTAAAATGCAACAACCAACCCCTGTGCTTAGACTCTCCCTGGCCCTACATGGTCTGTCGGCTGTCTCCATCCTCACCCATCTGTTAAACTGGCCAGGAGCCTACTCATGAGTTGGTTGGACCCTTGACCTCAGGCACACATCCAAAGCAACATGGGCTCAGGGGTCCGGCCTGAGGAACACCGGAGGTGCCATCTGTCCTGCAGGAAGACCATCTTCTGTGTCAGTCCTAAAGCGTTGGCTCTGTATTTCACTCTCAGCCGGAAAGATACCAAAAGGAAAGATACCTGAGCAGTCAGGAAAGGAAGGCATGTGATTCAGGGGCCAACTTTAAACATTAGCTAGCCACAAAAGAATAGCCTGGAAAAATACAAACAACAACAACAAAATAATCATGAATAAAATCAGAAAATGGTTCAGAAATAAGAAATTGCCAAGACACCTAGAAAAACTGAGAAAAATTTCTATGATTTGCAGAATAATCTAGCAAAGGCTTTCGTCCAAAATCAGAACTACTAAAAGGTTCTGAAATCTTCCTTGTTGATGATTTGCATCAAGTTCAATATGCCCCACCTTCCCCCATCTCAGAATATGGACTTGTTTCTCCTAGAGAAATCAGAAACTCCAATATATCAGGGCAATATTTGGCACGAAGGGCAACTGACTACCCCCAGAAATAATTTCTATGCTTACTCAATTCCTGAAGTGAAAGAGTTAAAAGATATTTCTCTATTCTAAAGGCCCATGAGCAGAATTGGAAGCAATTACTGGAAAAGTCGTTTTCACAACAATCTCTAAACTGGCATTTACTGAATGGGTTTATGGGAGGTGATTGGTTGCAAGCAGAAAGCAATCTGATTCCTTTCTACAGGTGGCGCCTCTGAACTCCCTGGGCTTTGGTCTTCTCCACTCTGGGTAACAGCCAGGTAGATGTTACAGCCTCTCCAGTCACCCTGAGAAACTAACAACTCCAGGTCAAGCCAATGCAATTTCATATTCATATTTTAATTTTTATTGTATCGATTTAAAGTTCCACCCTTTCCCCCCATTTGGACTTGCCTTAGGTTAGGACATCTGCTGGGGCAGGGCTGGGGGAAGGAGACTTGAGCATCTTAGTCAGGAGGACACTCCCTTTCTCCCTGGACTCCTGCAAATCACTGGGTCTGGCTCAAAACCCTCAGCTTGAGCCCATGGCAGACTGGATTAGAAGGAACATTTTGAAGACTTTTGTGAATGTAACCTGGCGTTGGTTCTCTCTGGACTTAAATAGTACAGGTGAGAAAATTAAAGCAAAGGGATGCTTTGGAATTTGCCCACAGTTAGAAAATGGCGAGCCGGGCTCGGTGGCTCAGCCTGTAATCCTGCGCCTTTGGGAGGCTGAGGTGAGTGGACTGCCTGAGCCTGCAGGTTCGAGACCCTCCTGGGCAACTTGGCAAGACCTCATCACTACAATAAATCAAAAAATCAGCCGGGCGTGGTAGCACATGCCTGTAATTCCGGCTACTTGGAAGGCTGAGGCGGAAGGATCGCCAGAGCCCAGCAGGCGAGGCTGCGGTGGCCGGGAGCGGCCACTGCACTCCAGTCTGGGCGACAGAAAAATGGCAGCGTGGAATTCTGGAGTCAACAGCAAGAAGAATCCGCTCTTCTTGACTTGAGCAACCTCTCTCATGTTGCCCCTATGACACTCCGGGCCACCCCATCCCCCACACCTCTGCTGGCTAACTCGCCAACCCAGTGGTCCTCTCAGCCAGAGTTCTTTGAGATAACTGACTTCCAGAGCTCTCTGGTGTGGTCAAAACTGGCACTGGGGGTTCAGCTCTTTGCAGGGCAGCCTCCCTTCCACTTGGTTGCTGCCCAGGCTCTAGCTTTTAGATTGTCAGCCACACGTGGTGAGCAGACCCTGGAGTCTCCAAACTTCCCAGGACTCATGTCTGCCCTGAAAGGTGCCCTGAAGTCATCCTCCCTTGGTTTCAGGTGAGGGAGGCTCCCAGAGTCTTGACAGCTCTCTCCAAAGAGATCCCTTCCCTCCTGCTTTTGCATCTTTTAATGATTTCATATATACCCCAAGGTTGGCTATGAGCTAAGGTTGCAAATTCTGCTTCAGACTCTTTTGGCGTGTCTCCCATGAGTGACCTGGCTTCTACTGTTCTCAGTATTCTGGTCCCTGGCCTAAGCCCAAAATTCAGAAAGAGCAGAAAAAAGTCACATTTGACATTTTGTTATACATGGTAGAAGCAGTAGATACTCTCCAAGGCGCAGCACATGAATGTGCCAGAAGTAATACTCTTAGGACAAAACCCTGTCCTCTAGGTTCCTCTTCCTCCACAAAAAGAAAGAAACAGGGAAGGCGGGAGGGGAGGGGGGGCCGGTGAGGGGAGGGGGGAGAGAGAAAGAATGAGAATCTAGGAAGTGTAGGAGGAAAAAAGGAAGAAATGAGGGCGAGAGAGAGGGAAGGAGGGAAAGGAAGGAAGGAGGAAGGAAGGGAGAGAGGGAAGGAGGGAGGGAGGGAGAAAGCAGGGAAGGAAAAAAGAGAGAGAAAGCAAAAAAATGGCAAAAGAAAGAGACAAAGCAGAAAAAGAGCACTCCTCCACAGACTGAATATTTGCATCATTGATGTAACAGACGTGGCAGGAAGTCCTCTTTGTGTATAATACGTAATACCTTATGAGGCTCTCTGCGGAATCTTCTAATGACCTTTTAAGAAAGATGTTCCTGTTATCATTTACAATAAGAAAACTAGATAGGAACCTCAAGGTAGCCCCAAGTTCCAGAAGAGCCCACAAATGAAGGAGGCAGCTTTCTATCAGACTACTATTTATTTATGTATTTAGAGATGGGATCTTGCTCTGTCGTGCAGGCTGGAGTGCAGTGGCACCATCAAAGCTCACTGCAGCTTCAAACTCTTGGGCTTAAAAGATCTTCTGATCTCAAGCTCTTGAGTAGCTGAGACTACAGGCACACACTGCCACATTGACTTTGTCTGTCTGTCTATCTATCTATCTATCTATCTATCTATCTATCTATCTATCTATCTATCTCTATCATAGAGACAGGGTCTCACTATGTTGCCCAAGCTGATCTTGAATACCTGCCCTCAAGTGGTCCTCCCACCTCTGCCTCCCAAAATGCTGGGATTATAGACTTGAGCCACCACACATGCCTAGAGTGCTATTTATTTTGCAATTAGCAAACATTTGAAACATGGTCCTTACTTGGGTCCTAGAAACCTGCATTCTCCCGGGGCCTCTTTTCTCTCTTGTTTCTCTCTATCCATCTTCTGTGCTGGTTTCCTCTCATCTAACTCTGAACATCTCTAAGTCCAGGTCTCAGACCTCTCCCCTCCTCTCCCTCCACTCACCCCCACATTATCTCATCCAAGTTTGTGACTTTAAATGTAATCTATGCGCCGGTGATCCCCAAAACTCCAAGTCCCGTCCAGACCTCTCCCTGATCCAACTGCCTACTCGCTATCTCAAACATCAGTTGTCCAAAACCGAGCTCCCACTGCTCCTGCCCTGAGACGACTTCTGTGCACAATCTTCTTCGCTTCAGTAAGTGGCAAGCCCACTCTTCTAGATGCTCAAAGCAGAAGCCTTGAAAGCATTTTGACTCCTCTTTTCCCCTCATACCCACGTACGCAGTCCACCAGAACAGGCTGTTGGTGTGCTGCCTTCAGAGTGGAACCCGAATTCAACCACTTCTCACCCCTCCATGGTGACGCTTTGGTTTGAGTCACCATCACCTCACACCTGGACACCTCAGCAACCTCCTTGCAGGATGTCTGGCTCCCCCTCTTGCCTTTGGAAATGTCAGTAGGGTCATGACACACCTCCACTGGAGTCCACCCTGCCTGCCCAGTGGTTTCCCATCATCCTTGGAGTAAAGCCCCAAATCCTTCTGAGACCCATAACCCTGTGTGCGCTGACCACCAGCCCCCTCTCCAGCCCCTTCTCCTGCCCCATCTTTCCCCGTCACACCTCTGCAGCTGTCCTGGCCTCGCACTGTCCACTGAACACGCCAGGTCTTCTACCCCACTGGCCGCCTTGGCCACTTGTTACTCTCTCTGCCTGAAATGCTCATTCCCCAGATAACCACAGGGCGCAGGCCTCTACTCAAATGACACACTCTTCATGGGCCTCCCTCCGCAGCCACCCTTCCTGTCTCAGGCACAAGTATAGAACTTCACACTATTTTGGTGTCTCCTGTCCCCAGGGTTCTGGGCCACTTTTTCTGCTCCAATTGCCACTGAGTGCCTGACTCTATGGGGGCTCCTCCCACCCATGTCACATGGGCACAATCCAACAGCACCTCCCCTTGTGCCCACGCCATGTGCCTCTCACCTCACACTCTAGGGCTCCCCTGCCTGTGCCAGGTAGCAGATGCCACAGGATCTGCTGGGCATCCACATACGTGCCGCCCAGAATTGTGGTGACATTAACAACCCGAGGACACAGGCGCCCATCGTCAAGTCCCACCCCCCCTACTTTCCTGCCTTTGGACAGAAAGTCCTCAGGCACGGTGGAACTTAGGGCCTCTCTGAAGTCAGTCCTGTGAAGGGCACCTGCACTGGGAATCTCACAGCAGCCATCATGGACACACCTTTGTACTGACTCTTTGCCTTTTCTGCCTTGTCTCCTGTCCCTCGCTCTAGTTGCTCTGAGATTTTCTCCCCAGGAAAGAAAAAGCATGTGAGTGTTAGTTTCCAGCATGTGTTCTGAGAAATGCATGACCAGATTGTAAGCCTTTTGCCCATACACACACACACACACACACACACACACACACACACACACACACACGTACGCGCACATACCACGTATACCACACACCACACACACCATACACACATGCCACACACACGCCACACACACACATACCACACACACACCACAGACACCCCCACACTACACACACATACACACACACCGCACACCACACATCATACCCACACACCACACATAAACCACACACTGCACACCCCACACACCACACAAGTATCACACATACGAGGTCCGACAATTAAATTCACAAACTCATCCTAGAAAAAGCACTACATACCTCATTGCTGAATATTCCTACGGCCGCCTTTGAAGTGCTCCCCTGGGGAAGGTAGGCATCAATGCCAGCGCCTAGTAGACCCCATCAAAGCAGTTTTGGAACTCTTTTTTCTGGAAAGGCAATCAGAGTCATCATTGTATTACCTTGATATCCTGAATGTCATCAAATGGCTTCCTTTCAATATTTTCTTTATCTTTGGGTAAAGAAAAAGTCACTGGTGGCCAGATTGGGTGAGGAGGGCAGTTGTTCCAAAACAGTTATTTGTACAATGCTGCCAACATAAGCACATGGTGCAAGTTCACAAACGTATTTGTCAGACTTCAACAAATGACAACAGCTTTGGTGACCTTGTATACCACACACAACACACATACACCACACACCGCACACACCACACACACCACACACCACACACATACACACACATCACACACGCATATACTACACACTCCACATATACCACACACACCACCCATACACACACAAAACACACACACCTCATACACATGTGCATATACACACCTCGCACAACCACACACACACCACACATATACCACACACACACATCATGGACCACACACACTCCACACACACACCACACACACCACACACCCCTCACACATATATGCATGCATACACCACACATCACACACACACACACACACACACCCTTCCTATCATCTTTCCTACTTTATTTTCCATTTCAGTGCTTATCTCCATATAGTATACCATAAATATAGTCACCAGTTTATTTTATTTACTGTCCGCTCCTTACTATTTTTATATTTTTATATTTTGTTTACTGTTTACTGTTGTATCCCAAACATATCCCAAACACCAAAAATACACCAAAAATACAGAATGTGCTCAATAAATGTGTTAAATGAATGAAAAAGAGCTTGAACTGATGAAGTTATCGGAAACAAAATTTCCATGTAGCCACTGAAAGAGAGGATGTAACTCCCTAAAGAGAGGTTAGAACCAGAGACTGCCATCCAGAGCGTTCAGTGGCACAGCCTGGGACCAGAAACACGCTTATCATCTTATGTCCCGGTGGGTGAGATGGGTGAAGAGCATCCTACCCTGAAGTGAAGCTTCACAGAGTCACTGGGGTTTACAGTCCGTGAAACTGAGTAAACTAGTTTCATACATCTTGAAAGAGATGCGGTTTACTGTGGTCACTGTTATTGTCCAAATCTTTAATGTATATATAGCTTCTATCATTTTACATTTGAAATAAGATGTGCTATGACTTTAAATAACAGTTTTGCTACCATTAGAACAAAATCCTAGCGAGTCTATAGTGTTCTAGTTGCATTTTGCCCAGAAAATCACTTTTCATGAGAAGAAAATGCAAAAACCATATCAAATGTTCCACAGATTCAAGTCTGATATAAATACATTCCGAATAGGAGAATTGGCTTCACGCGTTGCCTTTGTGGGATTAGGAGTTATCCTACCTTCCATGTCCCCCACCATGGCAGACAGAGGTATCTTTCTGATCGGTTTAGAAATCAGTCATATCAAGTGGCTTTTACACCTGTCAAGCAATATTTATTTGAAATACGGACTGCCTATGAAATATCTAAAATTACTTGTCTACTGGAAACAAGATCAATACAGAATAATAGCATATTGTGAATGACTTTGAATCTAGAGCGAACTCTTTATTTTATCTTGGGCACAGCATGCTGCACTAAGATAGCTTCTAATGAGAGAAATAGTGCACTTCAGAAGAAAAAAAAAATCTGTTATGGCTAAGTGTTCAAATCATTATGGCAGAAGAATCTACAAACATAAATATCTAGATTTTGGCAAAACATTTGACTATGTCAGCCGTGGTCTCTCCTACGGACCGCATGAATAATTGAGAATTTTCCTCATATGGCTAATGTGAGAATTAGAGAATAGATGTCATGTATAATAATTATATAATATTATATACAATATTATTATATATCGCAATGCAATTTTTGGTATAAGTGATAGTTATTATTAGTAATTTTATATTGGCCACCAAAAGGGAAGAAGCTCAAGAATTGTCATGTGTGAGATGAATTAAATGCATCTAGTATTACCTCAAGGACAGAACTAGGGCTTATCAAAGCCTAGTCAAGGGGCTCAGCCAGGGAGGAGGATGAGGAGAAAGTCTGAGACTGGAACCCTGAATACTGGTAGATGGAATAAGCACCAGGAGAGTGACAGGCCTGGAACAAGACCAGGTGAGAGCTCTCGGTCAGAAAATAGCCAAGCAGAAAGCAGATCAGTGGTTGCCCGAAGACGGGAGTTGGGAGGCTGAGATTACAAAGGGGCACGAGAAACTTCTGGAAGTGCTGGGCATGTTCATCATCTGGTTTGGAGGTGAAGGCTTCATGAATGTGTATGTATCTCAAAACTCATGAAATTGTACACTTACGAACAGTTTATCATCAGAGATGTCAGAGTAGCTAGCATTGAGTCAGGAGCCCAGGAATTACCAGTCAATTCCAAATGTGAGACTGGAATGACCAGAGCTGAAGGCAGATGCAAAGGCATAGACATGGCTGGAGTTTTCTAACATAAGGTTAGAAACTGAGGGAGACATTGGGCAAGCAAGGTGAATGTGTCTTTGACAGTTTGGTTCAACTCAGAGCTTCTTCCTTGCACATTGTTCCATGGCCTCTGACACTTCAAAGGAGCTTTGGTTAGATGCATGCAACAGAACTTATGGGGCGCCATCTTCAAATTCAAAATCAAGAATAGTTGTCTTAGCCGGGCTCAGTGGCTCAGCCTGTAATCCCGCGCCTTTGGGAGGCTGAGGTGAGTGGATTGCCTGAGCCCGTGGGT